>NW_010555710.1:0-19674 GCF_000687285.1 Phaethon lepturus
ACTTGTCCTCGGGGAAGGAACGGGGCAGTGTTTGGTATTCACTCTCCCTTAAGGTTTTCTGGAAGAAACCGTAGAGAACTGGAGTTCTTGACGTGGGCGTTACAACCGCATCTCAGAAGTGATTTCATCCCGATTTCATTCCGACGGCTCTAACGTAACTCGGCTCCGCGCTGGTGCGAGCAGCACAAACAGGTGTGTCTCTCCGAAGGCTGTGTCTAGCTAGTACGCTGTACTGGTCCAACGCTTAGTAAGACGCCCTTTGAAAGTTTTCCGTCAAAGAAGGGCTTTATTCCACCCCAAACCGCAGTGTGAGCACGGCTCACAAGAGCAAGAAAATGAAACACAACTTTTGTTACGGAATAGCGAGTTGGTGGAAATGGCGGCACAGCGGTGTGCAGCAGGAGCGGGGCCGAGCGGCACACAGCCGCCTTCCTACCCCGCAGCAGGCTGACGTGGGGCTGCAGAAGAATGCTTCCCCACTACAAAGTCCTGTGGTGCAAGTGGAAATAAGGACCTTAGAGCACACAGTGGGAATAATGGGGTGCAGGAGGCTCCTTGTTTCAGTGCAGCTTCTGGCATCACTAGTCTGGACCAAAGAATAACTTACCTGATTCCTGGTGACTAAATAACAAAAACAAGGCTATGAGACAACTGATGGAAACATAATGAAAGCTGTGAAGATTTATGATGTTTAGATCTTGAGAAGACATCTGTCCCACAGGGAAAAGACATGGCGAATTTTTAATAGGGTCCAGGATATCCTTCCAGGTGAAGCCCAAGCGGGTTTTTTCTAAAGGTGCAAGAGCCACAGCCATCACTGGTGCATTAGGAGCTTACAGAACTTCTCTCTAAGGGTAAATGTCCTGTCCTCCCCATCCTGTTGGACCAAGCGTAGTGGAGTGACTGTTTCACCAGCAGAAGCTGAGCGTATGGAGTTCTCCTGGGGACTCTCCCAGGCATTGGATTAGACATCGCTCTCCCTTTCTGCCTGGCACCTCCAGGATATGGGAAGCAATTGCTCATGGTGCTTATGCATCACACTGGATCTGCTCCCAGAGCTGGGGTGGCGTGCCATAACATTTTTTTTCTGTACATCCATTACAATGAACCTCATCAGTGCCCACTCTTGCCTTAGAAACTCACCACAATCAGAGAATCACAGAATCACAGGATTGTTAAAGTTGAAAAAGACCTTTAAGACCACAGTGCCTCATCAATGCCCAACTCTTGCCTTAACAACAAAGTTTTCTCTTATTGGTGATGGTTTTTTTTAACTTCTTATGCAAACGTTCAAGGTCAGGTTGGACGGGGCTCTGAGCTCTGCTGAGCTGGGCTCTGCTCTAGGTGAGGATGTCCCTGCTCATTGCAGGGGGTTTGGACTAGATGACCTTTAAAGGTCCCTTCCAACTCAAACCATTCTATGATTTTTACAGTTCTGTGATAAATAATAAATACATACAGACAGAATACACAGGAAGGATGTGCGTATTCTTATGAGTTTGCAAAGGAAGTTAAGTACTATGGGCCTTACAAAGAAAGGGTGACATTCCCCCATAAATTTGGTGACTTTACCTATAATTGTATTTATCCTGCATGTAAGTCAAGGGTGGAATCTTATTTCTAAGTTTCTGTCACCCTTTTTCTTTGTTTCTAGCAATCTGATTAATTGGCCTTTTTAAATTTTTTTCCATCACCAAAATGTATGTTGGCATATTTTCAGTGCAGAGGGAAACAGGGACAAGATGTTCATTTAATAGATGAGCAATGTATAGTCTTTCAAATAATAACAAAGAAGTTTTTCATTCTGTAGAGAGTGATGGGATTATTTAGAAGAGTGACAATTACATATACTAGTGGCTTTAAAGGGATGCTGCCAGATGTCAAAGTGGTTATTATTTCAATGGCTTTTATGGAGAATATTTAGAGATTTGGGCATAGCCATCCTGCATGGTGAGAAGCCCGTCATTTTACACAACATCTTTGGTATGTCATATCAGCATTACAAAATCTGTGTTGGATCATGATTAGGAAGAGCTGCTATCTATGGAGTCTTCCGCCAGAATTTTATTTTGTGAAAAATAATCACTTTTCTGTATGTCTCTTCATTACTACACCTCACTTTAAAGATTATGTCTTTTCATGTATGGATCATGATGGCAAGGAGGCACTGTCTGTATTCCAGTATTTAGGGTCTGTAGCACGCTATGCACTTCAATTTCTGTTGCATAAACCTAAGACGGGATACATGCTCCAATTTTTTTTCCGTGATTTTTAGCTAACAGCTGTTCCAGGAAGCTACAGAAGTGTTTTCTTGTAAATAAGTAGCATTTCTTCTGTTTAGCGACCTGAAGCAGAGGGCCAAAACAGCATATGAGAGGCTGCAGACATGAGACGTCTATTAGTAATGTTAATTGCCAATGCCACTAAAGAGGATGCTGACACACATACCTTAATTATAGGGCAAATTCTTCAAAAACTGCATTTCACAAATACTGTTGTACTAATGGGTGGTGCTAACTCCACTTACTCTCAGTGAAGGATTTCAAAGTGTAGGACTCCAGAAAGCCAGGGGGGCTGTTTCTAAGAGCTGATCTGTAGCTAGGGAATCTGGGGGAATGTGCAGGAGGGTTGGGTGAATCGTGTAGCAATTGGCCTTGAGGCTCCTACGAGCCTTGAGGCTTGGAAGAACTGTAAGTTCTTGCCTGTTCCTGTTGAACTAATTACTGTGTAAATTGTCATGTAGATTAGTGAAGGCTAGTTTAATTAACTCCCTGCGTTAGGTGCAAAAGGCTTCATGGCAAGGCAAAGAATAAATATGAGGCGTCTTTCATTTAAAATGTATTAAATCTGCTTGTTGTGTTTGAAATAAATGTTTCTAACACTAACCTAGGTCAAAAATAGGTTGATCATACTACTCGTAAGAACAAAAGCAGTGCCTCTCATTCTGTTTAATAAGCCAATCGTTCATATCTCAGTGTAACAGTCATTACTGATTTACATGTATTAAGTTAACAACTAGAGGTCCAGCTGAGTTTCAGGGGATGTGGTGTCTTGCAGTCCATGGTTTCCACTCCGTAGGTAGACATTTTCACTGAGCAGTGAGTGTCTTCCAGGATCTGTCACTGGGCCCTCCGCTCCCACTTCAAAAGAGCTTTGGACTTTCATTTAGGCCTTTTAACTGTGCAGTGGTACACTTTGAAGATTGCCTGGACGTCCACATCCAAACGCTGCTCATGTTATTATAGCTGTTTGCGTGCTACGCAGCCTGTTGTGAGGCAAGGAGGGAGCCAGGACCGGGCTGAGCAGGTTGCAGAGCATAGGCCATTGTTGACCACCCTGGAACCACCACAGGTGGTAGTCCTGCTCCCACAGGGAAAGCCAATCTTCAAGGTATACCACATTCACAAATCACATCTTGCATCTTGTACGGCTGCAGATTGCTCCTTCCCACAATTTCCTCAAGCGCTTCCTCTCTCAGTCTCTCATTCCCCTTCTCTTTTCCTCCCAATCACTTGAGCATGGGCCACTCCCTTCCCCCACTGGGACTCTGCTCTACCAACATGGCAGATTTCCTCACCTTACAAGTACCGCTTGCTGCTGCTGCCGCCGCCGCCTCTCGTCCTAGCACCCTCCTACCCTGTGTATTGTCTATAGGAACTCCCCAGTTTTTTTCTAGTACAGAGTTGTTTCTGCTGAAACAGACTTCTTGAACCCTTAGAATGGTGCAAGGGCAACATGACAAAATTTTTGCCTACCAGAAGAAAGGCAAGAGTGATACCCCAGAAGAATATTAGCACTGCATGGCAGCAAGGAAAAGTGGTCATGAGCGATATCTCTGAAACAGTGGCTGCAGTCTGACCCTTGCACTTTGTGATGCTACTTTTGAGGTATTCGGTGCAACTTTGGACAATGACTCCGTGATGCCCCTTCATTTTCCTTTTTCCTTATGACTGTCTGTCTGTCCTTCTTCCTCCCTTACTTCCAGGATTCAGTTACTCACTAATTTCATTTTGAGTACTCATTGGGACTGCACTTTCTCCGGACTGGAGAGAAGAGAAGATTGTGAGCAGGATCCCTCCCTGGGCAAGACAGAGTGGGATTTTAGGGTGTTGCTGCAGAGGGCTGTGGCCTGGAAAGGCATATGAAGAAGGTGGTTACTGGTACATCTCTGGAGTATAAGAGCACTGCTTGGAATGGGAAAGGGAACGTGTTTTGTTGCAATGTTGCAGGATTTCTGCTTTATTGTAGGTCTGATGTCTTGACTGTCGGAGGCATAGGTTGGCTCGTACTGTGTATAACATCTGCTCTCTTGGCAGAAACTGTGTAACCTTCTCTTCCTCCTTAACTAATACGTGCATAAACATAATCACCAGAGGCCAATACGTGGGACATGGCAGAACTATGCATTTAATATATTAAGGTTATATGCCAGTGCATGCAACCTATTAAGACAGGCTTGAGTAAGGGTAAAAAGAATGAGGCATGACTAAACAATAAGGAAGAGATGTTATTAGAAGCAAGAAGACAACTTTCAAAACACTGAAGTCATATCCAAATGAAGAAAATAGAAAAATTCATAAATCGTGGTTGATAACATATAAAACTGAAATTAAGCAGATAAAAAAAAAAAAAAAGCTGCAAGGGGCAACTTGCTAAAGGACTTTAAAGCAGCACTAAACCCTTCTTGAAACACATCAAGAAGCTCATCAGACAGTCTGTAGCGCTGATCAATGATCAGGGTATAAAAGGAGCAGTACAGAGTGACCTTTTCAGAGAAGAAATTGGTGTTCACTCTGGAAGAAACTACAAGAACCCACATGCCAGAATTCTTTTCCAGAAGAGGATCTGACTGAAGCTGAAATGACTGTAAAAGAGATTATGTGACAAATTGGCAGCATGAACATTAACAAATCACCAATACTAGAAGTTATTTCATCCAATGGTTCTAAGAAGACTTACCATAGTCCGTAACTGCTCACTGTAGTTCTTGATACCTGGTGGACTTGAGCGTGGCAAATAGATACCAGCTGTAAAATAGTTTTCAGAGAGAATGAAGGGAACTATGGGATTATGCATCAGATCTCTGGGAAAATTTGTGGAAACTGTAATAAAAGAATGAATGGTTATCCGGGTTCACACAAGTTACCTTGGAGGAGTCAGTGTGGCTTCTAAAAAGGGAAGTCCTCATTTACAGTCCTCTTTCTGAAAGTTGTCAATAAATATTTGGGCAAAGGCAGCCAAGTTGATGCAGTCTGCTTGGACTTTTGAAGGATTTTGACAGGACCATCATCAACAGTTTCCAAGGAAACTTAGCAATCATGATATTAAATAAAAGGTCCTTTCATGGGTAAATAACAGGTTGCAAGTTAGAAAACAGAGGGTAAGAGGACTGGTTACTTATTACAGTGGAGGAAGGTCACCACTGGAGTTTCCCAGAGCTCTGTGCTGGGATCTGTGTTGTTCATTACACTCTTAAATGACCTGGAAAAGAAGTGAGCAGTGAGATGAGAAAGTTTGCTGGTGTGGCAGGGAAGTTTGTGATATGAAGGAATTCAGGACAGTAAGGACAAAGACAGACTGTGAGGGACCACAAGAGGCCTTGGTAAGATGGAATGACTAAGAAATATGTGTGGAAAAAAAATCCTAGCCTCACATATAAGCTAGCTTTCACATGTAAGCAATGGACTCTCAGCTGACTATTACCATTTGGAAGCGAAGTCTTTATTATATGGATAACTTGTGAAAACATCAGGAAAGCAAAACAAATATTAGAATTTATTAGGAAAGAAAAATGAATCCACAGTTTGCCTACAGCTTTTATATGAATATGGAATTCTGTATGGAATATAGATTATATTACTTATATACAATATGAATGTAGATTAATCTATATACTCTGAATGTATATTCTGAATACTTATTCATATATATTCTCGATATAGATGATGGAAATATATGGAATTCTACCCATAGAAAGGGCCAAAGTCTTAAAAATTTTGCAGCTCATTAACTACAGCTAACAGAGGGGTGACAGTTAAAGCAGAGTGGTGTCAAGATATGAGGGCTTACAGAGGGATAGGTGAGGCTGCTCTGTATGATGGGACAACTTTATAGGATTGGAAGTAGGCCAATTCAAATGTCCTGTGCATTTTTTACATCCAAAGTTCTTACAGGTATTAGGTTCAACCTCAAAACTCCTGTAGTTGTACCTTAATTCCTTGTCAGGCCAGCTTTCTTGCTCATGCTACTCCCGGGCTTATGTGAACCAGCACAGGAGGAATATAAGGCAAGGCATGCAAGTTCAGGTCCAAGATAACATGATGGTATAGACATAGCTCAAGGGTCCCTGTGGTTCCCTCTGCATGTGTTATCATATAAACGCTCGACCAAATTTGACTTCTGACTCATTAAGCCATCAGTAACCCATGGAATTGCTATAGCTATGTAGGGTGATATATCTGTTCTTTCTTCACAAAAAGCTAATACAATTTAAGAGCAGCCAGCATGATTTTACCACTGATACCTGGCTGCCTTCAATGATGAGATGACTCCTTTGAGGAGGAGAGGTAAGCAATGGATATTGCTTATTTTGACTTTAGCAAGACTATCAAGACCATCTTTGTATCCTCATAATCACACTCGAGAATGATGGACAGGATGGGTGGACTACAAAGTTATGAAAAAATGACTGGGACATGAGGCTCAAAGGGTTCTGGTTAGTAGCTGAAAATCTAACTAGCAGCCAGTTAGGAGTGGTACTCAATGTTAGACACTGAACCTGGTACTATTTAACTTCTTCACTAACGACCTGAATGATGAGATGTAATGCATCCTCACTACATTAGCAGGTGACATTAAATTGTGGGAGGAAGATGGTGTGCTGGAGGGCAGGGCAGTTATTCAGAGGGATCTCAACAGGCTAGAGAAATAGCCTGACAGAAACTTCTTGAAGTTCAAAACGGCAGTTAAAAAAAGGCGAGTAAAAAAATGCAAGTAAAGCTCATCTAAAGCGCTATCTGGGTATGAAAAATATTATGCTACTGCACAAGTTTGGGACTGGCAGGCTAGAAGGCATCGTGGTGAACAACCCAAACATGAGCCAGCAACGTGCCCTTGCAGCAGCAAAGGCTAACTGCATATTGGGCTGCGTTAGTAAGGGTGTAGCCAGCAGGCCAGGGAAAGTGGCTATTCCCTGTGGATTCAAGAGGCTGCACCTAGAATATCGTGTCCAGTTTCGGACTCCCGAATACAAGAAACATTATCATACTGTAGCAAGTCCAGTGGAGGAGCACAAAGCTGACTAGGGGGGTGCAGCCTGTGACACACGAGTAGAGTCTGAGGGAAATGAGTTTGTTCAGTCTGAAGAAAAGGTTAAGGGGCTCTAACTGTTGTCTACAACCTTCTAGTGGGTGGTTACAGACAGATCTTCTTGGAGGTCCACCACAAAAGGACAAGGGGCAATAGACATAAATTGTATCAAAAAAATTCTTATTCAACATTATGAAAAAAAAAAAAATTCCTAGAATGGTTTGGGTTGGAAGAGAATTTTAAAAATCATCTAGTCCAACCCTCCTCCCATTGGCAGGGATGTCTTTTACTAGATCAGGTTGCTCAAAGCCCCACCCAGCCTGACTTTGAACACTTCTAATGATGGAATCATGGTTGATCCAACACTAGGTTGTCTAGGGAGGTTGCGGAACTTGACTGGGGAAGGCACTGAGCATCAAACATTGAAGTTATCCCTGCTTTGAACAGAGGATTCAACCTGATGGCTTCCCAAAGTCAATCTGGATTAGTTTATGCTTCTGTGATTCCAAGGGGTTTATGGCATATATGTCACACTTAAAACTTCAAAACAGAGATTTGCAGAGATACATAATGCTTCTGTGTACTGACTGCAAGATGTAAATGTAACCCATTGTGAGGAAGTTTGTTTCATGGATACATTAGCTCATCTTTTACTAGATAATAGTAACCAGATTATCAGAGATAGTAACTAACAAAACCAGTGATTGGTGTCCTTAGAATCTCATAATTTTCTCATAATCTTCACTCTCTGGGTGAAGATGAAAGTAGTAAATCTTACAAAAATTATTGCTTCAATTTTAATTTAATTAAGAAAGTTAAAATAAATGAAAAGCAATATAAATCTCACAATCTGAAATAAAGTTGCATAACAGAAAAACTTAATGATATCTTCAGTTAATTGTTTCAGCTAAAAGCATATCACGCTTTGTTTAAACCCTGAAGCAAGTACAGTTATTAATGTCTCAGAGAAAACTCTGGTTTTATTTACATGCTTTGTTTCAGAGGACAAGGTACAGCAGCTATCTACCAAATTCAGAATGCCTCTGTGAATATACCAGGGAAATGAATATAAATTGCGGAGTGAAAACATCTTCCATTCCAGCCAAGAAGCAGATTGTGTAGAACTTAATTATATCACAGATAATTCTGTGATCTTTTTCTAGTGCTTAACTCCAGGAGTGCTTTTATTGCAGGAGGATCACTAGGATAAGGTAAAACCCTTACTCCACTTGGTTTGCATAAATAGCCCTAACAGAGGAAGCTGGAGTAGCCCACTTACATCTTTTCACATATTCTTTTAAGTATCAGTGGCTGTTGATGTTGGTGAGCTATGAATATAGTATGTCAGAAGAACAAACGTAAAGAGTATGATTGACTAAAAAATATTTTATCCTTGCTTTGTTTACAGCAAGCAAGTTCTACCTGGAAGATCTGATGAAATACACATTTGTGCTTCAGTTCAAGTCACTAGCCAATCCTCTTCTACATACGTTGGCAACGAGTCTAAATATCTTCAGCTGCCAGAAAAAGTATTCATTTTACTAAATATAAACAGCTGTAGTGTAGACAGCTCCCTTTAAATGAGTTTGCCTAATTACCTTTATTTTCAATAAAGAAAACCAAAGGCTTATAGTACACAATTTATCTCATTCTAAAATAGACATCTAAAATAGGTCGGATGAATCATGCCTTAAAAGAGGCTCTTTCTCTCAATTGAATAAGGAGTCTGGCATGACTAGCTCTGAAGTGTACACTGTATATGTCTAAAGTTAGGTGAGAGGAATCCCATCCCACCTGTTTGTACACTTAATATAAGAAGAATACCAATACAGTATAAAAATGAACAAACTGTCCCCAGGCTTTCAAACAAGTTGTTTTAATCTTGAGCAATTCAGCTCTTAATTTAGGGCTTGATTCAAGTCCCATTGAACTCAATAGCTGTATGTTTTAAGAGAAATTTAATGAGTCTTGTCAATTTTTTTTTTTTGTTTACTCTCTCATCAAGGATACTTAACTAAATTCAATGAGAAATGGATACCCAATGCTTAATGAGAAAGGATATCCTATAAATACAGGTTATACTTTGAACAGAATTTTTTTGTAAATTAGGTTTTTTCCTTCCATCTTTTAAATTAAATGTGAGCAGTATAGATAAATCCTTAGTGATAAATGTGTATAATAATTCTATTTCAAGTATCACCAGAAAGTACAGATGTTGTTTCCTTCCACAGGATGATTAGCCTTTTAATTAATATGTGTAATGTATTAAACAAAGTCCAGCAGGATGTTATTGCTCTGTTTAAGTGATGACTCTGAAACTCGCTTTGCACTGTCAGTTTTGCAGAGCTCCTCGGTGCTGAACCCCATGTAACAATAGCCATATAGTACTGTTTATAACACAGAGTACAACAGAGTTGTAGTTGGAAAGTCTGATAAAAACTTTAGCAGCCTAGTCGAGGAGATGAAAATGAATGGCTATCTAAATGGAACATAGTAAATTGAAGATTTACTCCGTAGCCTGGGTGTAATCCAGTCCTGACCTCAGCGTGGGGAACTGAGGGAACAGTGGGCATGCACTTACATGACTGTGACCATGACATGTAACACAGGAGCCTCTGCTGGCACTAAAGGGAGAGATGAAGCCAAATGAGCTGTGTTCTCTTTCCTCCTTGCTGAATTCATGCTAAATATCGAACTGGCTGCACACTTCATTGATTTGCATGTGTGACTGGTACGGAGGTCTTGAAGGAGGGGAGAGAGGGAATTTCTGTCAAAGGAAGGAGTTAGCATCTGAATGAGATTAACAAGCTCTAGAGATAAACTCTAAACATCTATTCTCTAATTCAGTTTCTATTTCTATCTGAAAATCTGCTTCAGAGTGATACAGGTTTGAGCTTCTGAAGCCAGAACGTTGCCAGGAGCTGTGGGAGCAGAGTGAGAGAGAAGGCTGTCGTTCCTTGGCTCCGTGCTGAGAACTGTGCCTTACAGGTTCCCCAGCCAACCCCTGTTTGACAACCCTGGTGCTAAGGCAAAGAGGTCAGCTTGGAAGGATTCTTTTAAACATATTAAAACTGAAGTAGCAACTCTGCATATTAATAACAGGATTAAATTAAAAGAACTGAATCAGTATGGGAGTGGCTGAAGGCAAAGGACTCTCTGCAGTGCACCTGGTAGCAAAAGAAGTGGATTTAACTAGATGGGTTATAAGCATCTGCAAGATGTTAGAAACAAACAATGGTGCAAAATCAAATGCTTTTACTTTTATTCTCCCTACCCCATTCTTGTGGCATGAGATCTTTACTAAACAAGCAGTTTTCCTTGGCTCCTCTGCTGTGCCATTCCTAGCTTTCATCCACTCAGCGTCCTGGCTACCTTTGACTTTGCTACCTTCGGCACCAAATCCAGCCGCTTGTGAACAGTCAGGCCTGTATCAGCCTTTAAGGGAGAATTGTGTGCTCTGCAGAGCTCTTCAATAGTGAGTACTGACGATGACAGCACGTAATGCCAGTAGGGTGACTTCAGCACCTTTGGTGCTCTCCTCCCAGGTAAGTCTGTGCTTGGATTGTTCTGATTGTGTCAACCTTTACTTAAGGAAATTTGGTGCAGACTAACTGAAACTCTGGGTCCTGAAGGGATGCAGAATTAAGAAGTCTTTCCTATTCCAATTGAATTAACTACATTAGTAGTTTTTCTGCAAATTATCACTTAGTTAATTAACCTTGCAGACTTCATATTCCATACTGAAAGAAACATGAGGTTTGTGTGCATTAAAAGTGACAATGATATGTAATCTATTACTTAGATTTTTTATAAGGAATAATGAAAAATACGATGCACAGGGAAGGTGTTAGAGGCTGCATATATATATCGATATAATGCAGCATTTTCTGGTAACTTTTGGTATGGTGACATGCCAAAGAACTTATATATCATCTCATTTTCCTATAATATAGTCCATAAATTTTATCTTGTACAGGTCTATTTCATCAGATAAAAGAATTGCACACAAGTTTTTTAACACTGTAAAGATAGGATGAGTTTCTTAATTACTAGCACAAAAATCATAGTAAAAGCATTTTGATGGCTCAAGAGCTGTCAAAACAACTTATTAAGTTTTAGCTTTTTGTTTATTTACCAGCTCACATGAACTACATAAAATTCTCCTTCTTAAGAGTAAATGAAAAATACAGAACCAAGATTGGCAAAGCCTTAGTAACGGCTGGGATTTATCTGAGATTTGTATGTTCAGTAAACGATCATGTTCATCTACTCTGCTGGATGTGCTGGTGGAAATGTCACCACATGATCAGCATGGCAACAGCCATTACCAAATTAGTAAAATTGCACAATAATGATTTTGTGCCACATCTAGCATGGATACTCTATCTAGTATCACAGGCTAATTTGCAAGGACTTGCATACTCTGGAGGTCCTTTGATACCAGTCCTATTGCACTACAGGGATCCTTACATAGTGGTGCTGGTATACCTGGCAGCCTGTTTTTGAGACCAGTTGCTGCCCCGGGATACAGAAAATGGCCCTGGTAGGACTGACTACCTTAATCTGGTAGGATTGACTTCCTAAGTGTCTTAGCACACTGGAAAGCAACATGTTGCATTATCTGCGTGACACACTATTACTCAGCAAGAGCAGCAGCTGCCAGCAGCAGTGGAAGCAGTAGTATGGCTCCCAGCTGGACAAATTAATCTGGAGGGAGTTAGGAGGTACCTATCACCCTTAACATCTCTCCCAAGTATGGGCAGCCTCTAGTGATGGTAGCTACTTTTTGTATGATCTTAAAAATCATGATGATGTTAGCAGCTGGACATGCTGTCCCGGGGATGGGAAGTACAGTAACGAAAAAACCAGTCTAAGGAGGAGCTGCTTCCTGCTACCCAGAACAGCAAATTTTTTCCCTCTCCTTAATTTCCTTGGCACTGTGATGCTCAACAGAAGATGCTCAAAAAGGAGGCATAAATAATTCTGTGCCTTTGCAATTAACCCTTGTCATATGGATGATTAGGTCAGAGTAGCAAAAATACTTTTTCATTTGAATGCCTCTTCATTCAAGGTCAAGAGCAAAACCAGGTCTTCTTCCCCGCCCTGATAGTGACACTTGTGCCTGTTTTCTATCAGCCCTGGTCAAAAAGAACAGATCTTTATTAATTCATGGCAATGAAAAGCCTTTGTCAGCCAAGGACAAAGTAGTTTGAGTGCTGTGGTGGGCTGACCTTGGCCAGCAGCTGAGCCCCCACTCAGTCTCTTGCTCAATCCCCTGAAGAGGGATGGGGGAGAGACTTGGTATAGCAAAAGCTGAAAACTCATGGGTTGAGATAAAGACAGTTTTTAATAGGTGAAGCAAAGCTGCGTGTGCAAGCAAAGCAAAATAAGGAATTAATTCACTACTTCCTATTGGCAGACAGGTGTCCAGCTGTCTCCTGCAAAGGAGGACCTCAGCATGCGTTACAGTTACTTGGGAAGACAAATGCTTTACCCATAAATATCCCACTTCCCCCCTCCTTTCCCCAAGATTTCATTGCTGCGCACAATGTCATATGGCATGGAATATCTTGTCGGTCAGCCTGGGTCGGCTGTCCTGGCTGTGTCCCCTCCCAGCTTCTGGCACACCCCCACCCTATTTGCTGGTGGGGCAGAGCAGGGAAAAGAGGAAAAAAACCCAACCCTTGATGCTGTGAAAACACTGCTCAGGGACATCCGAAACACTGCTGTATTATCAACACTGTTTTAGTCACAAATGCAAAACACAGCAGGGTATGGGCTGCTGTGGAGAAAGTTAACTCCATCCCAGCCAGACCCAGTACAAGTTGCTGATCATGTTCTGTTGCTGCTGCAGCAAAAGTCATCACGAGAAAAAAGGAACATCCGTGCTGGAAGATGTACCTATAGAGGAGCCTGATGTGCCTGGGGATGGCATATCACCATGTCAACCTACAAATCAATTAAAAATCCGTAACATGTTAGATGTCTGATTGATGCTTACGTGGGAGAGAAGCATACTGTCACAGCCCATGTTCTCTCCTTTTCTTGAGTGGAATAAATTGTAATTGTAGCTATGTACATGTTTTGTCTGCATTCAAAATTCAGGCCATTGAGCTCTACAGCTTGATGGACCCAGGCTGGTTTCCACCGCTGGGTAAACCTGTGGAGGAAGCTGGCAGGGAAGCACAAGACCAAGGGTGTGGGGAGGAGCCCGGCCCTGGGCATGGCTTCACAGGTGGGGCTGATGCAGAGGTGTTCGGGCCAGGACCAGGAGTGGCTCCACTGCAGGGGTGTAGCGAGGGGTGCGGCCCCAGGCACGGCTCCAGAGGTGAGATAGGCACGAAGACATGAGGTCCAGGGTGGGGTGGGACAGCAGCATGTGTGCTGGCAAAATGCCCGTATCCTGGCTCTCTGCCCAGAAAATGATAATACAGGAAACCAGGAAAGGACCTACCAAATTACCTTCTTACCTAGGAAACCTAATTTTGGCTCCAGCGTGGGCTATGGTGATACCTTGCTGGCGCATTAGATGATAGAAGCAGCAGCATGGGCTGAGGGTGGAACAAAACAGGCTCTGAGGAAGGCAAATATCCGGTCGAGAGATTGAGTGAAAGATTAGGAAAAGTCTGAGGTAAGACTCTGAAGTTAAAGCAAAGTGTTAAATTTGAACCTGCAGCATCCAGACCCAGCAATCACCAGCATCGATGACTAGGAGGGAGGGTAGGAAAAACTGGTGAAAAGACACCTGTGGAGAGTCTCACAGATCACTTGCACAGAGAGGCAATGCCTGATCTGACAAAGCCTACTAGTGCGTAGCTGACCCAGCAACATACTTGGAATAACTTTGAACTGGGAAAATACTTTTTACTATGTCATTGGTTTGTGTCATGAAGGTAAAATATTATTGACCTAGTTGTAGAAGGCTTCAGCTCCGCTCTAGCAGGTGATCAAACCAGAGTGACTCCTAGAATGGGGACAGGGAAGAATGTTGATTTTGTTGCATGAGAATCAGACTACATGAGTGTCTGAAAGCAACTGGGAGGTTAGAAAGAGCACTAGTACTGCGGCCTGAAGGGGAACCCAAAAGAAGGAGTCACAGGCTTACAGCCTTCTTCAAATCTTCAATTGGATTTTTAATTCACATTACTTAATGACATATAAATCTCTGTTACCACTGTCATGGAATTAAATAATTCTCATTTAACAGAAAATAGTAAACATCAAATTCATGTCCATGCCTGTATTCTACTACAAGAATAAAACAAACAGTAAAATCTGGTACTAGTAATTCTACGTGGATCATAATTTCTGAACTCAGACCTGTCTGGAAATAGGTCTAGGCTTCTGAATGTGGAAGTGACCCTTCTGCTGTCATGTGTGGTTACTCTAGTTAGGAAACAGGACTTTGGGTATGTGATCTGCACAACCAGGATATGCAGAGAGAGAATGGATATTTTTCTTCCAGTGAAAACGATCCAACAAAATAGTCCTGAATACCGTCTAGCTGCTTGGGTTAAGGGTAAACAGAGTTTATGTATACTGAGGTTTCTGGAAACTGGCTGAGTAACTTTGTTAAATGGGGATCCACTTAACCATACACTTAATATCAATAATTTGTTAGTAACTTTATGAAATAAGATCTTGCTCCCAGTGCAAAGCGACTATGAGTTGAAGGCATTGTTAATAACAATCCTAGCGTATTATGTTCATGTGGTGATAACGTAAACTATTGTTCAAAGTACAAGGCAATGGAGCCATTGGGGATTTTTCTTATCTTCTGTCTATTTTTCAGTCCCCTGAATATTACCGTTATTTTCCACCCAAGATAAAAAGATAAACCCCATATTTCCTGTGCAACTGCATATGATTTTACTGTAATGCTGGATTTCTAGGTGATTTGAATCTCTTTGTTCAGTGTTCTTTGAGA
Source organism: Phaethon lepturus (assembly GCF_000687285.1). Taxonomy (NCBI): domain Eukaryota; kingdom Metazoa; phylum Chordata; class Aves; order Phaethontiformes; family Phaethontidae; genus Phaethon; species Phaethon lepturus. The sequence goes on from NW_010555710.1 coordinate 15,236, forward strand.
CAAATTGCTGGTGGGTGGGGTTTTTTTTGGTACTGTTTACGTGTATCTGTGGGAAGAGTTTGTTTCTCTGTGACCATTACATGTAGAAGCCTTTGCAGAAAACTAATGGCATCAATTTATCTCACTAAATGTGGTATCAATGCAAGTATCCATTTAAACATTTCTGAATGATGTCACTTCACCAGCTGTAGAGATTCTATATAACAATCTACATATCCTAATACGTAGCTATGCTATATATGGATACTATAAGCAGCAACAAGGCAAAAAACTAAAGTGTTATCTTAGAAATTACAGTGCAACTTTATTTCTTGAATTGGAAGCTCCTGGAAGACCAAAATGGCAAATTACTAAATAAGTACACAAATACTTGTAAAATTCTTTAAAAACAAACTAGCATATGCCACTGGTTTTGAAGGATACATTTTCTAGGAAAGCAAAACTTGGGTTTGTTTATTTTGAAACTCAAGGAGAAGAGGGGAAATCATATGTCACCATGTCTCATCTCCTCATATGTCACAAAAATCAGGCCTTGAGTCAGAAGAAAGGTTGAAGCGGCCCTGGAAACCCTGAAGCTTAATTTTCTTTCATATTCTGTGGTCTAGGATCAACATTAACAGAGTATAAATTTGCTCCAATAATGGTTTAAATTTACTTAAAAATAAATATCTTTGATTTACTCCATTAGAAAGGCATGCAAATGTATGTGATATAAACAAACAGCAGCTTCTATTCTGCACTCTTCCCTGAAAAACTGTTAACGTTGAATTCTATATGAGAAACTACTTTAATACTGATATCCTGATAACTGTTGATAGGAGCCATCTACTTTTGGAGACTATTCATCCTGTAAAGTGCTTTTCCAACTTACTTTAGAAGGCTGCATTATGGTAGTAAAAGTCTCAAATGCTTCTGGGTTTTGTTCCTCTCTTGTCATCATCTGTTCTCTCTCCCTTTATTATTTCTGTATTTACATGCTGCAGAGGTAAAATGATGTGTTTAAGTGATCAGGGTAATAAACTGTGAGCTTATGTTCAGATAATGGTCTCCAACTGCAGTAGAAAGTCATGGAGTAAATCCAAGACATTTATTTTAAAGTAAACTTAAACCATTATTGCAGCAAATTTGCACCCTGTTAATGTTGATCCTAGACCACAGAATATGAAAGAAAATTAAGCTTCAAGGTTTCCAGGGCAGCTTCCATCTGTCCAGTAAAAAGTTAATCATCAAACACGGCAATGTCAACTGAGACCATTGAGCTACTTCAAAAGTAGTATACTGCGAATGCTTCTTGCACATTTAAGCTGCTAAAGACAACAGAAAGAGTGATAAATTTACAGCAAGGACCATTAAAATTGTGGAGCTCATCAAAAACCTACCTGTACACAAGACTTTTAACACTCTGAGTACAGCCTCCTCCTGGCAGCTGAAAAGGACTGGAGAAGCCTCCCTGAGAATCCTTGCTCCTCCACGCTCCCTGCAGCCTAGTGCTGAGCTGTTGAAGAGTCAGGGAAATGCATCGCATTTAAGCATCCCCATCACTATGTTGGCAAGCAGGGTTCGAGGACAGGTACTGCGAGGAACCATTTGCCTGAACTCTTCAGATAAATTCCCTGCACATCAAATCAGCACGTAGAGAGCTGGTTTGACAGTTCATAATATGGTTAGACTGTAATTCCTTTAAAAGGTACAATTAACTGTGTCTATCACAGGATTTATAAAGGCTTTTCTGTTTTTCTAGAAAGACTGTGTTTTTCAACAGTTTATATTTCACTACATTTTTTGAAATTTTAATAGATGCTCGTGTCCTTCATGAAACACAGTATATCTCATAGAATCATAGAATCATAGAATAGTTTGGGTTGGAAGGGACCTTTAAAGGTCATCTAGTCCAACCTCCCTGCAAAGATCAGGGACATCTTCAACTACAGCAGGTTGCTCAGAGCCCTGAACAACCTGACCTGGAACGTTTCCAGGGATGAGGCATCTACCACCTCTCTGGGCAACCTGTGCCAGTGGTTTAACACCCTCATAGTGAAGAATTTCTTCCTTATACCTAGTCTAAATCTCCTCTCTTTTAGTTTAAAACCATTACCCCTTGTCCTATCGCAACAGGCCCTGCTAAAATGTCTGTCCCCATCTTTCTCATAAGCCCCCTTGAAGTACTGGAAGGCTGCAGTAAGGTCTCCCCAGAGCCTTTTCTTCTCCAGACTGAACAACCCCAACTCTCTCAGCCTGTCCTCACAGGAGAGGTGTTCCATCCCTCTGATCATTTTTGTGGCCCTCCTCTGGACCCGCTCCAATAGGTCCATCTCCAAGGACTTTATTTGTCAAAGCACATTTTTCCAGTCCATACTGGCCAATAACTGACACAGAATCTATTCACCCTCTACAAGGATTTTTGGGGCCCTGAAAAATTGCAGTTACCTATTCCGACCTGTAGCAGTTGCCTTGCCTGCCTCACAACCTTGAGGACTGTGAACAGCTTTGAAAAATCTATCTCTGACAGCAATCTGTCTTCCCTGTTGCATTTGTTGCCCATTGAACCCCACCTTGGAGCCGCAGTAATTGGATTCATTGCAGAAAGGCATCCACGAACAGGAAGTTTTGTGTTAATATTACTGCAAGGAATGGGGTGGAGTGATTAGAATGAAGATGCAAAATAGCTGCTATCAAGAGCAGTGATCAAAGAGAAGGTGATGAATGGGCAGTTTTGGTTGTTATTGCTTTTGAAAGGTGACTGAAGGGGAAACAAAGCAAAACGTACACACACAGATTGCTGTAAGTTAAAGCTATTGGTCTGGATTTGCAGTCCACCAAGTTCACTGGTGCTGCAGTGTTTAAAACAATTCCATATTAGGGAAAATAAATCTTTTTCTTCTCCTCTGTGAGAAGATAAATAGCAGCTCAAATGCCTCTTCCTTCTTCCTAAATTTAAAAGGAAATCTCTCACTGTGTATCCTGGGTTTTCTCCTCTGTTTACTTCCTTTTCAAGCATGTGTTTTTTAAGTAAAACCTGTCTTTCATGTTATCATTGCATCTCATTCAATAGCACAATATGACATATTATACTGATACTATGACTGATATGACTGTGTTTATGGCACCACAAACAGTAAGCACAGATTTACAATGAAACGCAGTAACAATAATAATTGGTAGGAAGAGCAGAAGCTTTTTGTCACTCCAAGTTTGAATTCATATTTGTTTTCCTCTGAACCTGCCCATACTATCCCAAGCACAGAGGCAATGCCCGACGAAAGGACACATTCTTGCCACGGGGTGCTTCTGCGGACGCAGCGGTGTGATTAGATGTGCTGCTTACGGTTTTATTCATCCCTGAAAGGAGCCACCTTCTTTCCATGTCTGAAGTATTGCAGAGTGAAACCTAAGCCTCATGGACATCTACAGTAAAACTCCAGCGAGGACTGAACTAATTTCAAGTTTTATTAGTATTCGACTTGCTGTATTTAAAGGGATGCAAGTGTTCTGGGTCTTCATCTAAGAGAAGCTAAGCAACTCAGATGTTCTCTGCTTTGTTTACCCTTTCTGTGCAGTGAAGGGGCTACTATTTCCTGAGTCACAAGGCTGCTGAGGGACTGGATGGTACGCAGAGCCCAAACCGACCGATACAGGTTCATGTGAATGAATGCATGCAGTTTTCTTCTGTGCCAGACAAGGAAATCCAGAGCACAGAATATTTGCTTTGGACTTTACTGACTGACATGCAGTACAAATTCTTCACAGACCGTTTACAGTCTGGGAGGTAGGTAGAAAGCTGAGCACTGTTGCTATTAAGTGTGGCGGGTTGATCCTGTCTGGAGGCCGGGTGCCCACCAAAGCCGCTCTGTCACTGCCCTGCTCAGCTGGGCAGGGGAGAGAAAGAGTAATGAAAGGCCCGTGGGTCGAGATAAGGGCAGGGAGAGATCACTCAGCAAGTACCGTCATGGCTTGGGGAAATAAGTTTAATTTATTGCCAATCAGAATCAGAGTAAGGTAATGAGAAATAAAACCAAATCTTCCTCCCACACCTCCCTTCTTCCTGGGCTCAACTTCACTCCCAATTTCTCCACCTCCCCCCTCTGTGAGCAGAACAGGGGCATGGGGAATGGAGGTTGTGGTCAGTTCATCACACGCTCCTTCCTCCTCAGGGGGGGGACTCCTCACACTCTGCCCCGCTCCAGCTGTGGGTTCCTCCCACGGGGGACAATCTTCCACAAAATTCTCCAACGTAAGTCCTTCCCACAGGCTGCAGTCCTTCAGGAACAGACTGCTCTGGTGTGGGGCCCTCCCCGGGTGCGGGTGCAGATCTGCTCCCCCGTGGAGCTCCATGGCCGCAGGGGCACAGCCGGCCTCACCAGGGGCTTCCCCAGGGGCTGCCGGGGACCCTCTGCTCTGGCGCCTGGAGCCCCTCCTGCCCCTCCCGCTGCTCTGGCCTT
>NW_010555710.1:19744-25337 GCF_000687285.1 Phaethon lepturus
GAGCCTACCGCTGTTGCCGTTGGGCTTAGCTTGTCTAGCAGTGAGTCCGTCTTGGAGCCCGCTGGCATTGGCTCTGTCAGACACAGGGGAAGCTTCCAGCAGCTTCTCTCAGAAGCCACCCCTGCAGCCCCCACCGCTACCAAAACCTGGCCACGCAAACCCAATACATAAAGACCTACATGTAGCCATCCAGCTGGACAACATACACATGTACAACATATAGGGTATACAGCAATAGTGCTGGAGCTTTTGTTGCTTTTACTTTTAGTTGCTCCTATTTGTCCCTCATGGGATAATTTCTGGCTAGATAGCTAGATAGACAGTGAATGCCTAAATAAGAATCTTATAATAGAAACAGTCTCTTCACATCACTCAGATTTTATGGGTTGTAAAAATCAATTCAGAGCCTATCTTTGGTACATATGAAGTTGGGGTGGTTGTTTCCCATGTACATAATTTCACCTTTATTTATATTGAATTTTAATTGCTGTTTTATTACCTAACCAGTTATTCTGTGGTCTTCACTGGAAACTCCTGGTCACACTAGATAACGTACTGTTGGGAGCAGCAAGGCTGCCCTGCAAGGAAAGGTGAGCCGGGGTGCAGGGACAGCGAGGCAGGCAGGGACAGTGTCCTCATCACTGACAAGGCATGGTCCCATGGTGCCTGAGCAGAGCCAGCAGAGCAGGTCCTGTGGTGGTCACGTAGCTCAGCCAGTGATTGCCAGACACACAAGCCTGTGGTAATCCAAGGTCCAAGGTCAAGACAGGGAGTCAACTCAGTGCATCAGTGTCCATGTCCAGATCAGCGAGGTGTATGGCCAGGCACAGGCATACTCACAACGTAGCTCGGACAAAGACCAGTACTAAGGCTTTGCCTCCTCAGTCCTAACTCCATTTTCAGATCACTTCTGAATATGTTGAAAATCATGGGCCAGAAAAGACTCTACAGATTGCCACTGGTGCTTTCCCTTTAGTCTTCAAAATATATATTTATGCAAGGGAAACTTATAAATATAGCTTAAATATTGTTCAGGCATATTTGACTTGTTCCTTTGTGAACAAAAGAGGAGACTGCCAAGTAACATCTGCATAGATGAGTGCTGATGGTTGCATGGTTATCCACATTCCCCCTGGAAGTCATGAACCTGAGCTCTGTGGTAGGAAGTTTATGCTGTCAAACTCTACTGAGCGGCAGAGCCTGTTAGCTTAGACTGAGTGGCTGTGGCTGTTAAGGTCCTGAATTTGGCAGGAACCAATCTTCTGTAGAGCTGTGTAGAGCTCTTATGGGTTTTTGTTTATTTGTTTTTATAAGTTGTTAAACCTGTATAATTTAAATCTGAAATAAAGATGCTAATTTCATTAAAGAATACTGAACATTTTGTGAACCGGATCCAATAAATAACCACTGAAAGATTTGTTTAGGCTTTAACCTTCCCCTTGAATCAACCACATCTGCTGAAACAACCTGTTTCCTGAGTGTTATTGTTGACACTACAATGATTTAAAGGATTGCTAAATGAAGTGAAACTGGAACACTAATCTGCTGAGAGGCTCAGTGGAGCTTTTTAGGTCCATGCTTTCACACGCCTCTTACTGAGTCTTTACATTTGGTGAACATTCAACTCTTTGGGGAGGGATGTGGGGCAGTCAGTTCCACCTTATAGGCACTTAAATGTCATGTCTACATGTCATGCTCCCATTATATTGAGCGGAGATCTAGTCAATGCAGCTAACGGACTCTAGAGGGGGATTCCAATGACTAAATGAGAAGTCTCTTTCAAAATGAGCCAAATAGCTCTACAGTTTCCAGTGGGATCAAACTTAAGTATCTAGTGCCCTAGGGTATAGAAGCACCTGTATAAGGCTGGCAGGTATGACATGGGCATATGGGAGATCTGTGCCCTTCTGGAGAAGCAGCTGAGGCTCAGGCAGGATGCTTTACAGCGTATCAGATGACAACAGAGCAACTGAACCAAGCCCCTCCATTTTGATGCCTATATGTACGTATCTACAGTCTGGAGCTAAATCCCATCCCTGGGATTTGAGTATTGAGAAATGTTAAATTATTATGTTGGTTTGTCTGACAAAAGTATCCAGAATATCCCATAAAAAAACATTGTTTTTCTTAACAATGTTTCTCGTTTTGCTTTTTCCTGTGTTCTTACAACCAGCAGTAGTATGGAAATGTTATTGTTAGATTCAGAAATCCAACTATTCTGGCACATGGCTGTACTCCACCCATTGTGAACTGACCTTCAGTAGGGAACTGTAGACAAATCTGCACAGCTTCATCACTGTACTGCTACCCTGAAAGAAAATCTTGGACCCTTTCCTTTCATTAGCAGGTGTGTAGATGAGGGGATTTAGTGCAGCAGCCTTTCTGTCTCCATTTTTTAGAAAGCTGCAATCATTATAGTTTTTGGAGGTCAAACGTGGCTACTCATGCTATAGTGACAGTAGCCTTTTCACCTGAGTCTTGACAACACCTTCTGCTTGAGAAGTCTAGTACGCCTGAGATAACAAAGCATGATGATAAATTTATTTTTGATGTGACTTTGCAGTTACGTACAGGATGAATTTGGTTTGACTACTTTACAGCTCATGCAGCTGTTACCCATATGGGCCCACACTGGATTCCCAACAGAGGACAAGTATAGGGATTGTCAGTAGGAATGGTTGAGTGGTATGGACATGGGCATGGGTCTGGCCTCACCTCTGTCAGCATGAAAAGGTACTACCAAGGTAGTTTATCTTCAATTTCCTTCTGTCTTCCCACATTGCTTTTCTGTGACTGACTCCCAGCTGATGTCTCTTCTCTAAAATTGGTGTCATGACCCATTTCTATCAAATATGGGTCCAATGAGTATAAACATTTTAACCAAATTTAATTTCTACAGCCAGAAATATGAAGATAGGTAGGGCAGGCTGGGTGGATTACACTTCACAGCCACAAAAAGAGGTGTTATTAAGTCATTATAAATAGGAGAGAACTGTGCACCTCAAAGTTAAGCAATACACCTAGTGAATAAACTACAGAATCAAAATAATAAACTATGACTCTTTCTCCAAATGGAAGAATAATCAAGCCTATAAAAACAAGGATAATAAGGCATAAATGCCTGTTGCATAAAGGTGCAGTGCCATTTTTTACATATCTGACAAACTAAATATATTGTACTATGCTAATGGGCTGGGAAAAACAATACATTAACTGTCTCCTGAAATAACTCTGAAATACAAAGAGCCCAAGAACTGTGCTAAATGCAAGTCCTTTTTTCCATAAAGTTCTTTTGTCACTAAAGGACAGCATTTAAGTGCGTCATTTTTATATGAAGCTTCAGTAGCACCGTGGTGTTTACTGTTCCGTTTCGGAAATGGCGTTCTTCCAAAATGTGTGATCATCTGAAAGGTTAACTAATCTTTCGTAATTTGATTTGTCAACTCTGTATGTGAGTCAGGAAGTCAGCTCAGTTTGCGAAAGAACTGTCAAACACATGCAAAATGAAACACGTATTTATGGAGTTCCCTGAACTGGAATAACAGCCTGTGCCCTGGGACTGCACACAGATCCCAGCCATCACAAAAAGGCAGGCTTGATTATTTAATGGTTCTTTTTAGTGTGTATCCATTATGATCACAGTTTATTAGTAATTTTTATTTCTACAGGTCTGTTACGGCCTCTAGTGGCTTAGATATACCTAAACATCACTGTGGTCCCTGCGTCAAAAGCTCTGAGAAGTCCAAAGTGCTACAGGGCGAACTGTAGCGAGCAGCGAAGTGATAGGACCTGCAGAGCCTGGGTGTGTTTGACATTTCTGTGAGGGAAAACATGTTTCAGCAACCACCATCGTCACGTATGTCTTGCAAGATTTGTCATGCTTATAATTTTGAATAAAAACACCTTTGCTGGCTTAAAGGAAAAATGTTTCAATTTTGTATTTGTTTTAACCCTCATACTGTGTCTTTTTTTAAAAAAAATCTACACAGAATCACAGAATCACAGAATCATTAAGGTTGGAAAAGACCTTCAAGATCATCAAGTCCAACCATCAACCCAACACCACCATGCACACTAAACCATGTCCTGAAGTGCCACGTCTATGTGTTTTTTGAACACTTCCAGTGATGGTGACTCCACTACCTCCCTGGGCAGCCTGTACCAATGCTTGACCACTCCTTCAGGAAAGAATTTTTTCCTAATATCCAATCTAAACCTCTCCTGGCGCAACTTGAGGCCACTTCCTCTTGTTCTATCGGTAGTTACTTGGGCGAAGAGATCAACACCCACCTCACTACAACCTGTAGTTGTAGAGAACGACAAGGTCTCCCCTCAGCCTCCTCTTCTCCAGACTGAACAACCCCAGTTCCCTCAGCCACTCCCCATAAGACTTGTGCTCCAGCCCCCTCACTGGCTTTGTTGCCCTTCTCTGGACGCGCTCGAGCACCTCAATGTCCTTCTTGTAGTGAGGGGCCCAAAACTTTGTTTAAAAAAAAAAACAAAAAGCAAACAGAAAAAACCAAAACCCAACAGCAACATCCAGCTTATTTACAAACAGGATTCATTTTGAAGAGACAGATGGTTTTATTTAAAGACTGAAAGTATGACACAGTGAGTAATTAATTTTTAAAATTGGTTTCCATTTTATGGGTGGTCACATTGTTGGCTGACAATCTGAGTGAAAGCTTTTCCCTTGACTATGGAAGGGTTCTCTTTGTTCAGGGCTTTCATCACAACCTTCCCAATGTTCAGGTGGGCTTTCACTGGCAAAAAGTTCACTTTGAGGGCCCTGTAGACTAAATCATTAATACTAGAATCACCAACAGCAGTCCCTTGAACACAAAAAATCCTTTGACATTCCAGAAGAAATGTGTTTATGCCATCTTATTAAAGAGCTCTTCAGCTTTTTTCCTAAGGCTTTCTGTTGTATTATACAATATCGTCCAATGCTTCCTAAGCAATAGTATCAATATTCTTTGGTGTTTCTAGAGACCTGACAACCTCGATTTGCTTTTGATTTTGAAGAAACTCAGGTAATTTTTCCCCATTGCTGTTTTTCACACACATCAAGTGTTTTTGAAGCATCACAGCACAAAGTTTAATTTTATTGTGTAAACTTAAATCTGTCCTTCAGAGGGCGATTTTCATTTAAACATTTAGTAAGTTGGTTGCTGTCATTCTGACCAGTATAATTGGCATTTAGTTAAAATCCTGGTAATCAAGAGAACAGCAAAGCATAAATCCTCCCTCCTCCCCCACGTTTCCCAGTCTGTTTCATGCCAGGTTTTAAGAGAACAGGATTATAACCTTTGTCTACTGAAAGAATCCCAAAACGAAAACTTTTTGAAGGACAATTTTAAGAACTGAGGGCTTTTGCCATAGTGGTGGCTATTAAATTGTCCATGGCCAAAGAGAATGAGTGAAGGACTGGGTTGAAGGGGGACATATTTCTCTCCATGAAGACATCATTTCTCCTCTGGAAGGCTCAGGCTTGAAAAAGAAAACTTTCCAATATGAATTAGAATTAATAATTAAACCACTTTCTAATATTATTTTATATATGATAATTGGATTTTTCAAAATATAAAAGTAT
>NW_010555711.1:0-49268 GCF_000687285.1 Phaethon lepturus
TACCAAAACCTGGCCACGCAAACCCCATACAAAAGTCAAGCCAAGCATACGGTGTTAGCGAGTATTTGTCTCACTCCTTTGAACCTGAGGTCTTTTCCAGCATGTGCACTTGATATGTGCATAAAGCCATTTTTGTAACATGGGTAACAGATGGACTCATAATATGTCTTTGCAAAATGTGCAGTGGTGTAAGTAAGAGCTTGTTCTTATTCACAACTTTAATATATGACTCTTACGTTAGGGACTTTGGTTTGTGTGTTTGTTTTGGCTGACACTTCTTGAGACACGTGGCGTACTTTCTCAGGTCGCTGTCAGTCAGAGTACATTCAGCACTTAATAAAAATATCTGAGCAGATTTTTGGACAATTCCTGCATTAATCTTCTTTCTAGGTAAGTTAGCAGTACATTTTTGAAGAAGTTAATCCTCTAAAAGATAGGAAGGACAATCAAACATTCATGAGTCAAGGAGACAATTAAAGGTGGGGGGAAACTTTGCCCACTCTATGTATATAAAAAAATAAGATTTTTAACTACTTCTGTATTCTGGATAAACCATCTCTTCATCAGAAAAATTTGTGACATGTTGCCAAACAAATTTCCTGTCATCTGTCAATATTCTGTCATTCAGGATATTTCTGGGAAGAAACTCTTGTTACAAGGAAATTGACTAGTTAGTAGATGATCTGACAGTATATAGAGGAAGAAAAATCTTTTCGTATTCTTGCATTGTGAATGTAAGGAGCACCTGCTTTATCCTTAAAATTTTGGTGAAGCCCATGACATTGGCTGAGGCTCTCTAATCTAAATAGAAGTGCCATCTAATAGTTGAAAAATAGTTAAAAAAAAAATAGTTGAAAAAAGAGTTAAAATACACATACATAAGGTGTCTCATACAGCAAGAGAAGATTTTCATAATTATTCTTTAATATCTGGTTATTTCCTAGTGACAAACACAAATTGAACTATCTTTTAAAAGCTTTGCAGACATTGTCAAAATTTGATACAATGACATATTCATACATGTATACCATGTGCCACAATGAATGGAATTCCTTAAAAAACACAGTGGTAGTCTTCTATTTTTCACTGGGTTTTGGGTATATAAAGGATATATAAAAAAATATATATAAAAAGTTGTTTGTAAAGGTCAACATTAAAAAGAATCTGTTGAAAAACTATTTATAAGACCAGTAAATGGGAAGATGTTTAAGTAGAACTTGAATCTTAAATTATGCCATGGACACAAACTGTGATTAAAATTTAATTTTTGTCAGGAGTTTTGAGATACCTAAATTTAGCTGTGTGGCAACCCAAAACATCAAAATCCCTCCACAAAGGGAAATTGCAGATGGATTAACTTTATACCTACTTAAATATTTCATATTGAGAAATGTAAGATATTTATGTCACTTAAATTTTGACTTTAGAGTATTTTTTGTATATTTTAAATAGAGTAAACCACGTCTTAGTGAAAAATTCACATTGCTCTTAAAATGTCAAAATTAAGCATTTTTAATTTTTCTGCCAAAATTCCATAAATCCTATCCAATCTCAAAATGTTTTTGATATGTCCTGATGCTCTACTGTTCCATCAAAATTTCTCTAGTTGATAGTGATTTGGATATGGTCTCACTACCTGCACACATACTATTTCTGAAACATTATATCAAAGTAAGTTCACTTTTTCTAGCTGCATACTCTACAAAGTTAGTAAAGCTGAAGATGTGTTTATTGTATAGTTTTCGAAGATTCATACTTCACTGAGGAAAAAAGAGCTTTCAGGTAAAAGCCAAGTTCCACTGAACATAATTGATATCAGCAAGACTTCAAAATTAGAATAGCTCCATACTTAAAACCTACCCAAAACCGGTAAAAATAGTCATGCCCAGTGGGCTCTTCAGACCTGTAGGAAGTGCTTTGCAGTTGGTATGATGCCCCATCCAACGTGTGACCCCAGATCATATGATGGGAAGACATCGTTTGCCATAAATTTCCCAGTAAATCAGCATTGCCTCTGAATAGGGGAAAGCTGATGGGAAGGAGACTGGAGCCTCCCAGCTCTTCCAGCCCGAGGCAGCTGAGGGCTGCCCAGTGAACGCACTGTTTGGGGCACAGGCATCAGCAGCGCGACAGAGAATTTACTGACCCAGCATGGCTCTTGAAGTGCACACTTTAACTCCTTTAGCTCAGGGAAGAATCTGCAGTGCATCAGTTAAGTCAATTTTTGTATCTAGAACAAATACTTCCAGTTATGTGTACTTACCCATTATGAACCTATTTCACATCATTAACAAGGAAGAATCTGTTCTGTATATAAATACTGGTTTACAGCTGCTTCAGTTGTGCTTTAAAAAAAACCCAACAAAATCCACAACCAAGAAAAATCCTCTGATTATTCTTAAATGATTGTTAAATTTCCCTGCCTTTCTTACCCTTGTTTCCTTTCTTTTTCTTTCATAACTAAAGCAAAAAAGCTGAAAGGTAGGGGGTTGAGGGTTGTTTGGTTTTTAGATTTTCCTAAATAATAGCTGTATTTACAAGTTGTAGAATTGCTACTTTGGGTTTAGATTAGACTAATTTATTCATTTTAGCTTTCTATTGTACAAAGCTGAATTAATTTCTAAAGGGTTTTAAACTGCTGATGTCTTATACCCTAAATAGAATCAGACGTAGCTTTATTGTCACATTTAAAAGACTAATGTAGTTTTTCAGGTGTTCTCACTTCAGTCATTTTCATCTCTTTCAAGGTTTTGTACCCCTCTTTCCTTAGAGTGGCTGTTAATCCAGTGTAAAGTTTACCCAACTTGAACTCAATCTTACAATAGCTGTGCAATGGTTGTGCATGCAAAATTATGCTTCAGTTATACACACAAAAGAAGTTCAGGACACAAATAGAATTTAGAACTACCTAAAAAAGGCTTATTTGTTACACTGGCAGTTTGTATTAGATGCAAGGAAATGCATGTGTGTCCCAAATTACTGTCTACCTTTTGCCTGGCATTTTTGTCACTTAACAAAGTCCTACGAGGCCTTTGACAGCTGCCAAAGGTCCCAGACAAACTGCTTCAGTTTCCAGCAAGGCACTGGCCGTGGCAGCATGCGGAGCAGCCACGTTGCAGTTCCAGCCCTGAGAACCAGTCGGGTACAAAATCGGTCGCTTTGGTTACTTCTGACCTGAGAATTAGTTATGTTTGTGCCCAGATCAGACTTTGCAAAGAAAGAACTTTTTTTTTTTTCCGCTTCGAAAGTGTAAAGTACATCAACCAAAAGATAAACAAACGTATGTGCCCAGAGTCTAGCATATGAAAGTTTTTTGGCACATCGTGCAAGAACCCCTCCCTCCAGTTCATTTTAGCAGTGCCAAGGGGAAGCAAACTGCTTCCCATTCTGTTGGGTATCCCTGCTACTTGTCTCCTTTTGCCGAGACATCGTGGGCAAATTCTTGCCACTTGCTGCTTTTTCCATCTCTAGGACTCTGCAGCATGGGAAAGTTAAGTGTTGCCACCCTGGATGGAGCTGGGCAGAGGGTATTCCCCTTTTGGGAACACCCCCCTGTCCATTGTTTTTGCAAGGAGCCTTATCTTGCTTTTTGTCTTGTTTCCTGTTGGGGTTCCACCTTTGCAGCCTCTTTTGATTTAATTCCAGCAATTCAAGAGGATTAATATTAGCCAGATAGATTTAGGTTCATATAATATTTATGCATTACAAACACAAAATCCCCCCAGTTTTCCAGTTGTCCATGATAGAGCTTTTTCTGTACTGAATGTAAATCTCCTTTGTATCCCTCAAATTCTCATGCTAGAGTGTAGTATCTACTTCATAATTTGATTGTGTGTGAAAGTAACACTGCTGAAGTACTACTTTTATGCTTTTTGTCATTGGGACCTCTAAGAGCATTGCACAGAGGCTGAGATAGTGGAGGCCAGGTGGATGCACTTTCATAAATAAAGGCAGTCCCATGGATAATTTTGAGTACTTGAATGTAGTAAAATAAAATCACAGTGTCTTTTAGAATATAGGAAAACAATTTAATATATTCCTGTTGATCGGAGGCAGAATAGGTTCTTATGTGTGGTGATACATGTGTTTTGTTACTTCACGTTAATGGAGAATGTGCTGCTACGCAATAAGAAAGACACCGCAGAATATAAAACTTCATAAAATATATCATAAACACATGATCATCCTTTTGTCTTTACATAGATTAATTCCTGAAACCATTTGTATAAAAAATCTAATCAGTCTGAGTTCATACCATGATTCTGAAAAGTTATTTGACCTTTTCAAGTGTACTAGTAGATCCTCCTCCTCCCACAGCGATCTTTTGATAGGTGCAAAAGGATCTCTCCTGGCCCACCTGCTGCTTCAAAGTAAATTCCGTCTGCGCCTTTTTTAGATATTGGTCTTAACTGATTAAGCTGTGCTTATGGTCTGTCTCCACCAGAAAAAAGATTAGAGAAAAGATTAGTGGGGTGGGAGAAACTGTTACTGAGAGACTTTCCGCTTTATCTGCTTAATCAGTAATTGGTTGGAGTACGACTGGGTGGAAATAAGCAGCCAACTTCCTGCATCCATGAGGGTGGCAGCCGCAGCTGAGACGAGGAGCATTTGCTTTCCAGGCACAGGAGCATTCGGGTGTTTTGGAGCAGCGTACTTTATTGAAGTTGATTATGTAGGATTTTATTCCCAGTTTTCCCTGGAATGCATCTTTTTGGCTGTTAGTCTTATGCTGTTTCTGTTGGGATAAAATGAGTTTACCATCCAGCTGTGAGCGCCTGACGCTGGAGAAAGTGGCTAGATTCCGGAGTGCTTACATTCACGGATCGCCTTATGCTATTAACAAGCCAATTGATATTAAACAGCAAAGGAGACGGTATGAGACTTTATTATTCTTCAGCAAAGCATTTGCATTGTCTAGAGCTTGCTGCCTTTAAACCTTCTGTGCTTCTATGTAGAGGAAGGGGGAGAAGGTTATAAAACCCATTTCATTTCAGTGTGTTTGTATTCGATATTGAAGTATGAAAAAGGAGTGTAATGAAAAAAGGAAAAAATACAATACCAAGTAACAGCAATAAATATCTGGCTTATAGCAGCACAAAGTTAAATTAGTGTTACACAAGGACATGAACAATGTGTTCAGTGTATTTACTGTTTGGACAGGACAGTACTGTGTATATGTGCAGTAACAAATAATTAGGTACTTTTTCAAGGAAGAAATGTTACTTAATTTTTTTTAATGCAAGTAAACTAGGGCTATTGTCTCTAAATTTCAAGCAAAAAAAATACTAGGAGTTTGATTACTTACAAATTATTTCTTAATCCTATTTGTCAGATATTATGCATTTAATGAACTATTTTCTATCTTTTTATCTGGAATATATTTGTTTCATACTTTAGCAAAATAGTTGAAAACAGCCTTTTTGCATATTCTTCAGTGTGGCAGAATTTATTTCTCTTCAATTTTATCAAACTGTACCATGAAAAGAGTTTGAAAGACTTACTGAAACTTCTTGTATAAAAAAAAAAAAAACTCCTTTGATTTTGTCCTAGTGGAAAAAGCAGATGTAAAGTTTCACCTGGGATCAGAGAACTGTTGATACCTGGTTAATGTTTTAGCAGAGGCTCTTTCGAGTAAAAGGTAAACTAGTGAGATACTAAAAAAAAAAAGCTACCTTAAGAAAAATGATCTTTTCTTCCAGCTGCCTTCCCAAAAGTACTTTCAGGTTAAATCAATGTTTATAATCTGAAGTCATTCATGTGCTTATATGGTACATAACACATTTTATTGAAATGACAAGGTTATACATAGACTTTAAACAGAAAAAGCCAAACTTTAACATGGAGGATGAAAAATCTAACATGAAAACTACAACAAAAACCCTTCTCCAGTTTCAAAAAAAATTATGCTTTCCCACAATATTTCTGATAATGTAATTTAAAAATAGTAGTCCTTTAAAAAAAGTAATCAAATGAACAAGAAATTTTGCGTACTATTTCAAGAAACCTTCCTATTTTTAACATGTTAGGGAATTGCTTTATTGATTTAATGTAAGATACTTTTAATGTAAGATACATTTAATGTAAGATACAGAGGTCCATGATTTTTCTAACAAAATGTACTTTCCTCTTGAATATGCTGCTAATTGCCTATAGTTTGAAAAATCAGTGTAATATGTAACTTTTTCCAGAATGGTATTTACCTGTTGTAAGTTAGTATCAGGCTACATTAAAGCCTGAATTTTGGTTTTGGGCATTAGAAGGGCAAATTATTCTGTTCTGTAAAATATTTGCCACCATGTAGACTCCAGTCTTTGGTGAGTACACATCAATGTAACTTAATCAGAGCTGGTGGGTATATTGAGAAGGAGGGAAAAAAAGTGAAATTCAAATGCTGTTGTACAAATTCATAACTTGATTTTACCACTAGTGATTCATTTGTGTGTGTAAGCCAGAGGAATTTCTTCCTTTATGCTGTCTTAACAATGGGGAATATATTCCTATCTCTGCTACCTTTGAAGAACATAAGGCTGATGCTAGACATCCATCAGTCTCCATCTCCAAGGGCTTTTTAAGGCATTACACTAATCCGAAGCCACTGTACGTGCTGCCTTTCAGAAAGAAGACTCTCTCTTGTTTAATAACTATTCTAGTTAAGATTTGAACCTCTTTTGTAGTTGATGTGACACTAATCTCAGGGGTTTCATAAAAGAGGCTTTGTGACTGCATTCTTCTCCTTCCTTTTATGCAAGCGCAAACCCAAATCAGTTAAAAAACAATAACTAGAAATAGTATTAGAAAGTGAAGCTCTTCCACATGCCAGACAATTTCATAGCTCTCTAACTGTTGTTTTACCTTCTTTAGAAAACTCATGCAAGGAACTGCGCAATATTGTAGTCCATACAGCTCCTTCCTATTTTTTTCAGGGAGAAGAGGTGCTATGCACAAGTTAATTTCAAAAAATATATAAAATGTTCATGTGTCGTGTTTTTCAGTGCACTAGTTGAAGGCAGAACTTGCAAAAAATAGTAAGTAAAGAATTTCTAAGCAAAATGTAATTATTAGTTTTGTGGTGCCAAGTAGTATTTCAGAGCTCTTGAGAGAGTAAAACTCCTAATTAAGATATTTTGAAGGATTAAGGTTAATGGGAGTATTCATATAGTGGAAATGAAAGAAATTATTGGAACTTCAGAGCTAGAGCTTGAATTAGACTATGCAATATCTAAGATGACTGGGTCACTAAGAAAACTCCTGCCTGCTAGTACACTAAGTTAGTCTTCCTGAGTGTGGATTTGCAATGAGACGTTTTGTTGCTAATAGAAGAAAACACAGATTTAACTGTCTGGAAGGAGTGTAGATGGAAGGAGTTCTAGGGGAATTATTTGCCGTTGGGTAGCATTTATTTATTTTTGCTTTTGGTAGGTGTGTGAGATACGAGAGTTTCTCTCAAAGATCGCACTGTTTATGTTGCTTAATGTGCAAGAAGTCTCTCAGTTGACTTGTTTTTTGTCATCAGTGCAAAAATGAATAAAGGTTTGGGGAAGCATTGCATCTTTCATAACCAGATACTCACAAGAGGTGCCTAGATATATCTAGGTTGTGGAGTTAGGACTATGAATTAGTTTGATAACTGCAGGTCTCAGAGGAAAAAAACAGCCATTCATATGTGTGCATGTAAACAGTCTACATATGCATGCACACATACATACACATTTTGAAATGTTGTCATGCTTGTTTTTATGGCTGTTACCAAAACTGAGACAAGCATTTTTATATTTTAATAGTGCTAGCTGAATATTTTCCAGTGTTTCTTGAAAGTGAAAACCTTTTACAGAATTGCATGTCACTAAATTCTTTGGAGATTTTCAAACTGATAATTCCATTTTATCTTTAGGAAGAAATGTGTTAAATTTCTGTTTCAAAGGAGATTTTTGGTTTTAGATTTTTATATCCTGAGGCTTCCAAATGTTAATAAGAGAAACTAAAAAAGGAAACATTTCAGGTTTTTAATACCAAATACGTTTCAATTAACCTGAAATGCAAGCCTTTTAAGATTTTGGGTCACTTGAAATTTCCATTCTACATTAGGATTCTGTTCTGGAATAGGATGACGTCTCAGAATTGCAATACTACTCGTCAAAGCAAGAAGACTCTTTCTCATATAGGTCTGTCTCTGAGTACAAGAAGGGCTTTTTGTCAAATTGCCAAGGCAGCCATCATTTTATAATGGTATCCATGGAAATGGATATGCAATGATACAGTGGTGGGAGTTAGGACTTGGTCTAACGTTCATGTATTAGTTGTATCTTCATGTCCAAAATGACAGAACAAAACAGTTAGTGAGCCCCAATATATGGTGAACCGTGCCACAAAGCACATTGTGTTCCAAGAAGGATTAGATTTGATTGGAAATTAACTGGTGGGGAAAAAACGTTATTTCTTCTAATTCAGATCTAAAGGAAGCCCTGCTTTTTCTTCTGTTGAAAAAAGAATACAGAGGGAAACAATATCCAATATGTGGGGGAAACTTTTTTTAAAAAATACAGTATATAGTGTGTACTGCTTGTGTAATGCTTAGGTGAACTGTGTCCTGACCCCTCTGCTTACCTCCCTGCAATAGAAACTACTGAGTGGAATCTAATAAAGTGGTTTGTATTTATGTGTTTTATTTGCTTCTTGTTTGTAAACAGTACTGGCATAGATGTAGAATAATAATTTATTAAGCAGATTTATCCTATATCCAGTTTCCAATAGTAGAAAAAAAAATTATTATTTTTTAGCATTAAGCCATCCATTTTATTCCTTCTGGCTTTTGTTATTACAGGCATGAATCCAATGTTATTACATATCTGCTATTCAACTTGTATCATTAAAAATGTTCTTATATTAATTTCTTTTAAAATAGAAACCCATGGATGATTGACTGCTGCTGCATGGAGTTCACTGAGGCTCTAATTACTGTTTTTTTGTTTGTTTCTCCTTCACAAATATTTGTGCACCTGAATTGAGGCTTAAGAAAACTGTGTCTAAAAGAACATTTACAGCATAGTCTATTTTACTAGCTGGCATGCTTTTTAGTGCATGACTTTCAACTCTTCAGTTCCTTGAGACAAATTGTAAGGTGAGAATCTTAGGTTTATTTTTAAGTTTTTCGACTTGTTGGCCTGGAAAAAAATGCATGACAGTAATATATGCATCCAAAACAAAACCAAAAAAGAAAAATAAAATTCCTTTTTTTTTCCCCCAGTTAAATTGTAGTTAAATTAATCCAGTTAGTTATTACATCTAATGTTTTGTTTCTCTCTTTCACTGGATTCACTTTGTAATTGAGAGGAATTCCTCCAAAGAAGGCTTAGCTGGAGGACACTGGCAAAGCATTTAAATCTTTTGCAACTGAAAAATTAAATAGATAAATGTTGTGTTTTAACCCCAGCTCACAACTAAGCACCACACAGCCGCTCACTCACTTCCCCCATGGCGGGATGAGAGAGATAATAGGAAGAATAAAAATGAGAAAACTCATGGGCTGAGCTAAAGACAGTTTAACAGGTAAAGAAAAAGCCGCGCACACGAGCAAAGCAGAACAGGGAATTCATTCACCACTCCCCACGGGCAGGCAGGTGTTCAGCCATCTCCAGGGAAGCAGGGCTCCATCACACATAGCGGTTACTTGGGAAGACAGACGCCATCACTATGAACACCTCCTCCTTTCTTCTTCCCCCAGCTTTGTATGCCGAGCATCATGTCATATGGTATGGAATATCCCTTTGGTCAGTTGGGGTCAGCTGTCCTGGCTGGGATGGGAAGGGCATGAGAAGCTGAAAAGTCCTTGACTTGGTGTAAGCACTACTCAGAAACAACTAAAACATCAGTGTGTTATCGACATTATTCTCATCATAAATCCAAAACATAGCACTATACCAACTACTAGGAAGAAAACTAACTGTTCCAGCTGAAACCAGGACAATACCTTTCATATACGTTTGTGTGGCTCTATATACTTTCAGTAAAACTTATTTTTAATATTATATACAAAGTTAGAGAGATGTGTTTTTTGCATGGATTTTTGTAAATTTTTTTAAAGATTAAAAGGAACTGCAGTAAATACTCACATACTATGAAGTAAAGATAATGTTCCTTAAAAATTGAAAGTTACTTCAGTTTTGTTTTGGAGAGAAGATTCAGTAAGATTCTTAACCATAATATAGAGATGAGGATCTCAAAGTAGAACAATAAAAGGAATTGTCACAGGTGTCAACATCTGTGGCAAATGTAGACACTAAAATGATGATTCAAAAGATGAAAATACTATCAGTGTTTTTGTTAGCTTCTTTTGGTATAGTTTGTTGTTAAACAAGATGAATTTTTGGTCACTTTTTGGTTACTTCAGTTTTGGTGACTTTCCCCACAAATCAGGGTTACTGGAACAACACTATTCTCAAAAATCTTATTACAGCATATTGTTTTATGTGTTAATTGATTTATGATAATTGCCTGAAGTGAAACAGCATTTTGCATTCTCACTGGTCAAAATGACAGACTTCAAGTTTCAGTACTTGAAGGAAAAAAAAGCAGAAGATGCTTTTGAACTAAAATAAAAAAACAGCTAGAACAGCATAAGCAGAATTAGGCCAACGAAGAGATTATGGCATTTTGTATTTTCAGGAATTATAATGACTCACACAGTAACAAAGTAGTTTAGAAATAAAAAGGTGGTTGTTGTAACAATAAGTACAGGAGAGTTACTACTGAAGTGTACGTGGCTTGTTGCAATTAGAATGTAGTTCATAATCAGTTATTAAATATTATGTAGTCAACAGCAATGGCTGGGGGGAAAAAAGTAATAACAACTAAGTAATTTTTCTTTGTGTTAGTTTAACATGCAAGTAGAGACTGATTTCAAACTTTTTCTTCACTGAGACCAATGTGCTAAAACCAAGTATTGATACATCCTGAATGACCTGGATTAGGCAACACTAAATTTCAGGGAAACACACCAATGAACAATGGTAGATTTATGCACTAGCGGATGTGCCAGCAAAAGTACTGAGACTTGAAGTCTGTCATTTCAACCAGTGAGAATGTAAAATTGTGTTTCCTTTGAAGCAATTGTCATAAATGAAAAGCAGCTCCTATCACAAATGTACAGGTTTATACTGTTGATAGCCATGCTTCTTCATGTCTTTAAATGGTAATATCTAAGAAATTAGCTTAGTAACTAATAGTATCTTCTGTATTTTCGTACAGTTGGGTAGATCAAGAGAAATAGTGAGGGCAAAAAAGGCTTCATCCTTAAAAAGTTGAGGAAAAAAGATGGCTGAAGAAGTTGTACAGCAGTCATCTTGCTGGTCGAGTTACCACATTTCAACTGATCTTTAGTAACTACCCTTTAGCCGTTTGCAGTGTGAAGAAAAAATACCCTAGCTTCAGTCTCCACTAGTGAGATTTGAGGGCTTGGACACATGTGCAGTCACAAAATAAAACCAGGTAACTCAAGCTCTCAGTGCTCTCAGCCCATCTCCACTGTTCCTAATATTGAAACAGATGTTTGATCCATATTTGAACCAATTCCTGAACCAGCCGTGGCTGGTTTTGGCCTTGTGTACTTTCCAATTTACTGGGGCAGAAATACCTTATACTGTTTCTAACTTTTAGTTGATTTAATATATTGTCTTTTGTATGCGTGGCGGGTTGACCTTGACTGGGTGCCAGGTGCCACCAAGCCGCTCTATCACGCCTTTCCATGCCATGCACAACAGGGGGAAGAAAATCAGATGGAAAAAAAGAGGTGGGTCAAGGTAAAGGCAGTTTAATAAAGCAAAGTCAAAGGCTGTGCATGGAAACAAAGGAAAGCAAAAGATTTATTCCTTCCCATCAGCTGGTGATGTCCAGCTGCTTCCCAGGAAGCAGGACTTCAGTATGCGTAGCAGTTGTGCCAGAAGACAAATGTCGTAAAAAGCGAATGCCTCCCTGGCCTCTCCTTTCTCCTAACTTTTATTGCTAAGCTGACATCATATGGTATGGAATATCCCTTTGGCCAGTTTGGGTCAGTTGTCCTGGCTGTGTCCCCTCCCAAGATCTTGCCCACCCCCAGCCTACTGGTGGGGGGCGAGGGAATGTTGGAGAGACAGCCTTGACGCTGTGCGAGCACTGCTCAGCAGCAGCCGAAACACTGGTGTGTTATCAACACCTTTGTAGCTACCGTGACAAAGCACAGCACTGTGAGGGCTGGTATGGGGGAAATTAACTCCATCTCAGCCAGACCCGATAAAGTCTGTCAGAAATCAAAACTAAAATATTTTGCCTGGAGCTTGCGATAGTCTACAAGCTTGCGCAAAAGTGGTCCTTGTAGTTTTGTGGAAGAATGGAAACTCTTTAAGCTTAGTCGCATATTTGAGCCTCAGTTTTCATACACAGAAGGATAGTTAATGATTTATCACACGATCATTTTATAAGCAAATAGCATATAATTAAGTGGAAAAGAACACCAACAGTGTGGATTAAGACAAATTATGTCCAACCAATATGATACTGTTCTTTAGCAGGATAACTGGACTAGTATTAGGGAAAATGCAGAGGATTTTCTGTAGCTATAGAAAAGCTTATGGTGCTGTCCCATGAGAGTCTTGCAAGGAAACTACTTAAATGTGATTTAGATTACAATAGTACAAACTGAGAATGCAGCTTTTTTAGATGTATTTTCTGAAAATAGCAAATGTTTAATGCAAAGTAGGGTGAATTAAGTGAGCTTGTGTGAAAATTTTGATTTAAGCAATGAAATAGGAAGTACGTGCAAAATATATGGACAACAATCTAAGGAGGGCTGCAAAGGCTTAGCAGGATGGCTGAGATCAAATGTAGATGAAATTCAGTGCAGACAAGCACAAAGTGCTTAGAAAGGAGGAATAGACTGTGTGAATATAAACCGATCAGCAGCTGTGCAGGCAGCTATGAGGAGAGGACTTGTAGGTTGTGGTGAATGGAAACGATGTGGTGGTGATGTTCCTTTTCAAGCATACCAACAGAAACAGGCTGGAGAAGGATCTCAGTGTGCTGAATATCTAATGAAAACAGCAGCCTTAAATAAACACAAATAAATATGAGGTAAGGTGGATGGCAAAAAGAATTTGAACTTTACCTACACACACAGGTTCTGAACTACCAAGTTCTATTCAGGGACAATATCTTGATGTTTCAGTAGGTAGTTCTCTGAAAACATTCTCAGTATTCTGTAGCAGTCAAAGAAGATGTGTTAGGAATTATGAGGAAAGGAATAAGGAACAGAAAGAGAAACTTTATGCCAATATCTATATCTGAGCTAAGGCCATGTTTTGAATGCTAACTGGTCTGATTGCTCTCAATTTCAAAAACAGAGTCGTTGAAAAAGCTACAGAGAAAGATAGCAAACATGACCAAAAGCATGAAAATCTGAGGGATGGAACAAAGATTAGAGCATTTCAGCCTAGGGAAAAATATGACTGGCAAGTATGAGAAAGATTGTGAAGGGTATGGCTACTTGGCATCTCCTTCAGAGCAATGACAAAGCACTGGTTAGGAGTGGGGAGTAGTTCTGTAACAGACCAGCTGAGGCACCTCTCTGTGAAATGCATGGTTAAGCTATGGAAATTCTTGTCAAAGGATGTTGTGAACGTCAACGGTTTCCACGGGTCAAAAGCAACTGGAAGTATTTATGGAATAAATCCCCAGACTTTGACTCAGGAAGTATTCTGCCATTAAGAGGGAGATACGTATTTGCAATAAAAGTATATTAGTACAATTTATTTGCAAACCACAATGGTCAGAATTAATTTAATACTTTGACAAATTCTATTCAGTCAGTTCTATTTCTTTAATATGAAAAAATATTTTAGAATATTAAAACTTGGTTAATAAGCAGTAACACACTAGAAGATTAACTCTTTTTTTTATAATCTACAAAAAATAATGCAATACAATAATGCAAGAAGCAGCAATTGGCAGTATATCTATTTGCTAATATACTTACAGCTATGTCTCCTAAAGAATTGGCTAAAAAGCTGGCTTGCACTCAGAGCACGCTGTAACACCCCACAGCTCCTTGCCCCTCCTTTTTTTTCAGTGTCTGCGGCAGAATGTGGCTGGTAATGACCTCCCTGTCCTTTGGGCTGTATCTAACGTGTTTGAGGGAGAAAGGGATGAACAACCTATCACAGCCATCACTGGGCTGAGCTGCTGACTGAGCTCTGTTTGTTCTGATAACCTGAATGGGCGGTAGGAGCACGCAAAGGGAAATTGAAATACGGGATTAATGGGCAACACTTGGCACACTGAGTGACAGCAGTTATCACTCACTATGAAGCTGCTTGTGTGTTTACTGTCGGATGCCGCCGTGTAAGCCATGTGGAATCTGGATGTGCTCTAAAAAGATTATTTTGACTCAGAAAGCAAAATTTGAAGAAACAAAATGCATTCTGTTGTTTTGTACATTTAGCAAAGCCAGTGGCTATCTTTTTCTACAGCTGGCACTTGCTTTTCTGTTCTTGTCGGTGTTAGAAATCGGCCACTTGAGTCACATAGCTGGACATTTTTGTATAGTAAAAAATTCCTGATGTTGTTATTAACATATGTCTCTTCTCAGTACAAAAGAAAAATATTTTTTAAATGAATTAATGTTAACATATAGTTCAAGTAGATTGGTTAACAAAATAAAAAATTTTCAAAGCTTCCTGGACTTAAGCCATTTTAGACAATTAGAATGAGGTCATCTGAATCTCCTTTCTAGCACACATCACCAGATTCCACCTCAGTCTTCTCTAAAAGGAAAGTAATGTTTTTTTTCAGCTACTAACATTCCTGTTGGCTTATGAGTCCTTTAAAGGGGTAGTGCAGAGGCATTAAATTACTTAAATCTAGCTGCAAGATTTTCAAAGAAATCTCAAGGGACATTAATTTATACACTTTCTACTAATTAAATGAGATTGCAGTGGTGCAGAAGTTTGCCCACTATATAATACATTTAAATCTTCAGACTAGAAATTTGGCCAAAGATGATGCAAGCTTTCAAAAACTGGTTGAGTTGAGTAGTAGTAGCTTTAAGTTTGTGCCTTTGTCTCCCCTCGTATTATAAAAAAACCCAGCTAAGATCTGTGTGGTACAATACCCAGTTGTATAGCTGCACCTTCCTTCACATGCAAGAGGTCTTTGTATGATATGCTGCTCCATTTTTTCTGCTTTTAGTAATCCTAGTCTATTTTGTAACTCATCTGGCAAATATCCATCATAACATTGTTCTCAAATCATGCATTTGTACTTTTAATGAAATCATTGCTAAAAAGCAGTAAAGTTAGGAGCTCTTCACGAAGGTGTTTAATTGACAATAGTCCTGATAAATTACAAGATGTATGGTTTGTGTAAACATGTAGCACAATTGTATATTTTCCTTAATCTCTTTGAATTCTCTCTTCGAGATTTCTTTGAAATTTTTTGAAATCTCCTTTGATATTTCTTTAACATCTCTTTGAATTTCTCTCTTGAAATTACTTTTCAAGAAAAGCAAAATCAAATAGCTATTAGAAGAGCTTATTGGATGTCAACTACCCAATATCTTCCAAAAAGTAAATAATAAGAACCAGCCACAAAGCAACAGATGCTGGAAAATAGATAAGCACAGCAACTGCATCATAATTACTTTTTTAAATTTTGTAATGGAAATCTACATTTGAATAGCTTTAGGACTGAAGCTAATGAACAAAAGCCAGGAATTTTGAAGCAGATGCTTACATTTTGGGGCATATTCATGATTTGATAAGGGTGAATATCACCCATTAACATTGCAGGAATTGCATACATGCAAAACAGAAGGTTGGACAATAAGTGTTACTCATTCTGTAATGGCTTTCTCTGTTCATACAGAACTACATAAAGTTACTTTCTGCAATGTATTTCTTTAGATCTTTTTGCACTCTTCTGAACGTGTATCTATTTCTTGCTTGCATTCTTTGCAGTCTGCCTTATATTGCTTTGACCATCTAAAATAGCCCTAAAATGGAAATGAATTTTCTTTGCAGCTCCTTACAGACAAGATTTTGCTAAATTTCCTTTTAAAAAAAAAAAAGATTGTTTTTTTCTTTAAAAGAAACTTGTTATTTTCATGTGTATTTTCAATACTACCCTTTTCAGTTTCTAAGTCCTGTCATTACTTGTAATTACGATCCTTTCTAATCAAGCTGCTCCCTTATACTGGTATATTTTTTCTGTCTCTTTCATGGGTGGACTACCAAAGTTTTCTTTTAGGTGATACATAATTTGACAAAAGAGATCTCTGTGTGCTTTGCTCATTCACTAAACAACACAAATTTTGTCTAGGATTTAGAACCTGACATGACTCTGTGCCTGGGAAGATCATAGAGCAGATCCTCCTAGAAGCTTGCTAAGGCACATGGAGGACAGGGAGGTGATTCGAGACAGCCAACATGGCTTCACCAAGGGCAAGTCCTGCCTGACCAACCTGGTGGCCTTCTGTGATGAGTGATGACATCAGTGGACAAGGGTAGAGCTATGGATGTTGTCTCTCTGGACTTCTGTAAGGCCTTTAACATGGTCTGCCACAATATCCTTCTCTGTAAATTGGAGAGATAGGGAATTGATGGGTGGAGGAATTGGTTTGATGGTCTCATCCAGAGGGTAGTGGTCAATGGCTCCATATCCCGATGGAGATCAGTGACAAGTGGTGTCCCTCAGAGGTCCATACTGAGGACTCTTTAATATCTTCCTCAATGACATAGTTGGTGGGATCAAGTGCACCCACCTTCAGCAAGTTTGCAGAGGACACTAAGCTGAGTGATGTGGTGAACACACCTGAGGGACGGGTTGCTATCGAGAAGGACCTGGACAAGCTCGAGGAATGGGCCCCTGTGAATCTCATGAGGTTCAACAAGGCCAAGTGCACGGTCCTGCACCTTGGTTGGGGCAACCCCCACTATCAGTACAGGCTAGGGGATGAAGGGATCAAGAGCAGCCCTGCTGAGAAAGACTTGGGGGTACTGGTGGATGAAAAGCTGGACATGAGCTGGCAATTTGTTCTCGCAGCCCAGAAGGCCAAGTGTATGCTGGGCTGCATCCAAAGCAGCGTGGCCAGCAGGTAAAGGGAGGTGATTGTGCCCCTCTCCTCCACTCTGGTGAGACCTCACCTGGAGTCCTGCATCTGGCTTTGGAGCCCTCAGTACATTGACCTCTTGGAGCGGGTCCAGAGGAGGCCACAGAAATGCTCAGAGGGATGGAACGCCTCTCCTGTGAGGACAGGCTGAGAGATTTGGGGTTTTTCAGCCTGGAGAGAGAAGACTCCGGGGAGACCTTCTTGCAGCCTTCCAGTATTTAAAGGGGGCTTCAAAGAAAGATGAGGACAGACATTTTGCCAGGGCCTGTTGCAATAGGACAAAGGGTAAATGGTTTTAAACTAAAAGAGGGCAGATTTAGATTAAATGTAAGGAAGAGATTTTTCACAGTGAGGGTGGTGAAACATTTGCACAGGCTGCCCAGAGAGGTGGTAGATGCCCCATCCCTGGAAACATCCTGGGGCTCTGAGCAACCTGATGTAGTTGAAGACTCAGGTTGTGGGGGGTTGGACTGGATGACCTTTGGAGGTCCCTTCCAACCCAAGGATTCTGTGATTCTGTGATAACAAATATAGTCCTCTGTACTATAGTAACTGCTCAGATGCATCTTTCATTTGCAACCATGCCAATGCTGTAATGATTAAGCCCTATAACGATCTCTAAATGGATTATAGGATGATGATGATATAATCCACTCTTCAAACTTTGTTTTTTAATGAAATACTTACCTTTTTCTTGTCACTCAAGCATCACTCAGATATATTGTTCTGATACTTGTTAACGGTGGTTCCTAAAATGTTGCTGATATTAGAGTGCATTATTAATATATCTTCATGGGTAGGTAAAGCAATGGTATGAGTGTATTTTATGCCTATGTGATATGGCAGAAATACGTTCTGAACTATGTTAAAGTAAATCAAGAAAGTTAAGAAGCCCAGAGAATTTCTGTTGAATTTCAAGGTGTACAGAAAGGCTACATTTTCCTAAAAAAAGAAAAAGTCAAGACATAAATACCAACCTTAATAAATTTAGATTACTTATTACTATTGATATTGATTGATTTGCCCACTGAAAATATTTTAATTAATATAAAAGCCTGTCAGTGATTTGAATATGTTTGTTTTATAGCTAACAACCTGGAGCCCTAGTTCATTGCAAAGGCTCCTAGGTACTATGTTGACTCAGATAATAAGCAGTGAAAATAACAAATACAGTTGAACTTTGAGATAAGTTATTGTCTTACTGATGAGAAAGTAAATGCATAGGGGTAGACTTACCTAGTACTGATGACTGCTGAAACGTGCAATATGACAGCTCTCTTAAGTAAAATATCTAATGAAGACATGTTACTTATCAAAGGGAAGCTGGGTGTGAATTGTTGTAAAGTGCATTTTGAAGGTTGTATGAAAATAGCATTCAGCTTCACAAAATAAAATTATTAGAACCATGGATTCTATGACATAAAATAGTATCTCCCAAAGGAAATGTCATCAAACACAGGGAAATACCAGGACTGTCACTTAAGCATGCCATCCTCAGTCTGACAGCTGTAGTGGGAGCTATTCTGCTGATTTATCACAGAAACCAGAATATGCTTTCTCAATGAGAAAGAGCAAACTTCATGATAATTAGTCTGGTATAGGTCCATCATAAGTCTCTAGTGCCCTATTATTCTTTCCCATCATGCTGTGGCATTTCGGAGCTAGAACAGCGGGAGAGTTCATAGACTGTTTCCCCTCTCCTCCCCTCTAAAAAAAAAAACCAAACAACCCCCCATCCCCAACCCTCATTTGCAAGGCATGAATGAGAGCAAGATGTACTGAGAATTTGAAAATGGGTGATAAACTGGTCAACAACGTTATTATTTGGAAAATGGGAAGTGTAATCCTCCAACCATTCTATAATTTGCATAAAAGAAAGGTGCTTATAGGAAAAGAAGTAACAGTATGTGTTGGGTTTTCTAACTATGTAGCAAGAGATGCATAGAATACATATTCTGCAATCCCATATTCTACAACCAAAAAAAAAACCCTAGAAGTATTGGTTAAAAATGAAAAAAATATATTAACATTCATCATTATGAATTAACTTTTTATCCCTTTTGTGTGGATCTTAAGTCATTTTCTTTGACAAAAAGTAATGTGTTTTTAAGGTCAGAAGCTTGAAGAAAAGAGCTAGGAAAAGAAATTAAATTAATACAGCTACATGCTAGTAATCAAGCAGCTGGGTGGAGATTCAACTCCATAGTCATTTAAAAGCCAAGCATGTTTGTTAATAGTCGTCAACAAAAGTTTCTTTTGTGAGAAAGGCATCTCCAGAGTTTTGTCTAAAATTGACCTTTAAGGCAGGTGGAATGAATCACCTTTTTGAGGTACCTGTCTTTGTCCATTACTATACATAGATTTATAAAAATATATTGAACTAAATCCATAACTTTTAAATGACTGAATGTAAGTGAAGTAAATTCTGTTCTTAATGAAACAGTAGACATCTTTCATTCTCCTCCCTTTGCAATAGGAAGAAGTAAAGCTATCTAGAACAGTTTGCTCAAACTACCAGAAACCAGAGACCACTGGATGAGAAGTCAAAATTATTTTTCACATTATGTTTTAAAAAAATACCAGATTACTAAGTGAAGAAAAAGTAACATAAAACCAATTATAGCTGGTTAGACCAGGAGTCCATCAAAACTGGTATCTTGCATCCAGTGGGGGCTAGGAGGGGATGTCTGTGTTCGAGTATACAAATGGGAACATGTAATATTTTTGGAAGACCAGGTTCTTGATTATGTTGTCAACAGCAATGCCAGACAGTGTGTTGAAAAAGCTTTATACATAGGAGCAACTAGTTGGTTATTAGTGTGAAGTTCACTTGATCTTTTTCAATATGTCCTTTAAATTCAAACTAATCTAAAAATAGCATAAAATATGGTGCTTTTAAAATTAATTAACTGATTCATAATTTTTTAATATTCAATATTTTAATTCAGACTCAACTTTCTTGATAAGTACCCTTTGGGAATGAAAAACTGAGATAAAATTAAGACTATTTGCATTCCAAAAGAAGCAAAGCATCCCAGGATGCCTTTTTCTCTGGGGCGCAAAAGGGAAATGACTAATGTCACAAATGTTGGAACTTCAGACCAGAGGCATGTGACGACTGGGCTAACCTCATGAAGTTCAGTAAGGAGAAACGTAGAGTGCTGGGTCAGAGTAACCCAGGCAGAGTGACTGAGCTACTTTAGGAGGACTGTGGCCAGCAGATCAATAGAAGCAGTTATTTCCCTCAGAACCTGAAATAGTTCCTGTAGTTTTGGGGTTTCAGTTAAAGAGGGATCTGGAGAAGCCATCAGAGATCCAGTGGAGGTCTACCAGTGTGGAGTGAGGAGAGGCTGAAGGAGCTGAGCTTGTTACTCAAGTAAAGAGAAGACTAAGGGGAGATCTAATGGTCTGCAGCTAGTAAAAGTCTAGTAACAGCTATTGAAGGATAGTTGCGAACAGTGACATGCCAAGCTCTTCTTCATAGTGGGCAATGATCTAGAAAGCGGCAATGGTCACAAATTGTGGCTTTGGCACTTTTGGGTGTCTCTTTTTGACGTTATTTTTCTTCTCCTCTACTGGGCGGGTAGTGCAGTGCTTTAATATGTTGCCTGGAGAAGCTGACAGATCTTCACCCTTGGACGTTTATCAGACTCATCTGCACAAAGTCATGGCTAAACTGTTCTGTATTGGTGACAGCCCATTTTCCAGCAGGACATTGGGTAAGGTGACTTCCAGACACCCTTTTCTGACCAATCTGTGACTCGGTGGTTCATTGCTGCAGTACTTTACAGCAGAAGTTATTTTTCTTCACAATGAGAACTGATTGATGAGGGACTAATATTGCTCTCTTTTTGTAAATGGGTACTGAATATTAGCAAAAGTAAGGTCAAAAATAAGTTTCATTCTTAATTTCCATACTTAGTTGGATGCCTCAAGGACCTGTGATAAAATTCTTCATGTGTTCAGAAAAAAATTCCTTTCACTTTTTCTGTGTTTATGAACTCAGCACTTCAGCAAAGCAAGCTCAGATAGCCAGAATATGAGGAAAATATAGTTGCCATCTATGTCTTTCTTTAGTTCTGCATTCAATTTCCTTAATAGTAAGATCATACTTTCTTTTTCTGTAATATTGCATCTCATTTACTAGATACCTTCTGATTTGGGCCAAAAGGATGAGACATACCCCTCCTCGTACCTGTCCATACTTCCTCTCCCCTCTGCAGCTCCATCTTAGTGGATGATGTAGACTCCAGTGGATAAAAAGTGTATGTGGTCCTTTCGTTAAAGTAGCACAGTGCACATGTACATGGAGGACAAAGGTGATTTGCATAGTCATCCTGATTTTCCTGAAGTGTAGGTGTCTAAAATATTGGTAACTGTATACCTGTTGTATGTATCCATGCCAGTTCTTGGTGTGTTCTTCTTAAACAAGAAAGGACACAGTCTTCTTTGGATCTAAGCTGCTTGAAATAAAGCCAGGTGAATGTTTTTTTAAGAACTGTAAACAAGCTAAAAATATTTAACAAATGTTAACCAGCATGCTAATTAGAGGAGTAGTCAGGATTGGATTAATAAAATTGTTAGTGGAAAGCCAGAGGTCTCTATATTCCCCCAGTAACCGGGGGCTTTCAAGGATAAAGAAGAATTTGTCTAATCCAATTCTCTTGCAGATTTTTGAATCCAGGCTTGTTGAGACAATGCCATAACCAGCAGGCTGTGAGGTATTGTAGGCATGGAATAAAGGATTCTCCATTTCACCCACTAAAGCTGTTCTCTGGAAAATATTTCCCTTCCTGATTTTTCAGTTGAAGAGCTGGAATATTACTTACTTGCACATTTCTCACCTGAAATACCTGTCTTACTTAAGATTTTATTTGCCTGCTTAGAAGCTGGAAGGAGGGTATTAATTAATTTAGTAGTGGAATGAGACAACTGGGCCTCTTCAGTGCCCACAGAAATTGCCTTTCCAAGACTCTAAAGCCATGGTGAATTAAAAGAGCAGAAATTAGACTTTAAACATCAAGTGGTTGTAATGTGCTATTCCCTCCACGGAAGCCAACTGCCAATTGATCTTGCTAACACTTCTGAGATACTGCATTAATCTTAAGTATTTATCTAAGTATAATCTTGCAAAACAAAGCCATTCTTTTTTCTTATTGTGATTTGATAATTTTTAATTAAATGTTTTGCAGTGCATTTAATTAAATTGTTCAATGTAAATTATTCATCAGTGGAGGCAATTACATTAAAAAATAATGTGTGTTATTGGATCTAAATAAGAAGCTTTTGCAGAGAGGGATTGTAATATCATTGTTAAAATAAAAGGCTTAATATTACTCATGGCTACCAGACGGTAGCAGGTGAAGCCACATACAGAAGTGCAGGTATGCTTTGAATTTGAAATGTCAGGACACTGTTCCTACTCTCCTAATGGATGCTCTTGAAAACATTTTCAGTGAATTACAAACTAACTTTTAAATAAGATGATCTATTTCTGTATACAATATTAGAAGCATTATTTACTTCAAAACTCAATGTAGGCCTCAAATCAAGATGAAATTCCCTCTACAGAATATGTTGCTTTTTGCAGGATGCTGTAAGTGAAACTAGTAAGATTTTGCAGCATTACTACTGAATTGGCAGTGTTCAATTTCCTCTTCAGTTTTGAAGTTAGTTGAAAAGCATTATTCTCGTTAAGCAATGGCTATACCAATACTGCTGTGCAATAATTTTGAGACCAGCATTGGTTTTTCAAATGTTTAGTATGGAGGAAGTTCAGCTCTTATGCTGGGGAGGAAACTCAGCAGAGCTTGTGCTGAATTTCATTCAGCAGTGTCTTTAGTTGCCAGGTGACTAGGTGATGATAACTGCAGTGAGCCAGGCAGCCTTCACCTGCTCTTCTGGTAACTTTGTCTGATATTAGGTGGTCAGGGTAATCCATGGCACCTCCAAAATACCAACATTAGTCAAAATTTATTAGGTTTTGAGATTTTTCCCAGAAGAAGGCAGTGAATGCACAGTGTAGATACACATAGTGAATGTATCTAAATTTTGGAAAGTCATCTCTACAGACAGCGAAAGACTGGTATTTTATGAAAATCACACTTCACTTACGTCCATTACAGCAAATGCATTTCAACTGATTCTTAAAGCAAATCCATTAGAAAAGTTTATGATTGAAAATACTCAAAATATCTAGGCTTTATAATGAGGAGAAAAGTTAACAAAAGATGAGTCCAGCTATCTGAACTCCGCAAAGCCTTTTGTAGATTAAATTATTAAATGATATAAGATGACCTATACTGAGTCAAAATCTGATTGGAAAAGGTAGAATGTCTTGAAACTTTCTTAACAGCATAATACACATTAAATCAATGCACTCTACAGCTGCACTTCCTGATTTCAGTCATGATTGACTGATCATTCATCTTCATCTGTTACAGTCAATGGTAAATTTACAGAAATATCATTGAAGTAAATTCCAAAATATTCATTCAATTAAATATTGTCTGTTCCCCAGAATTGTGAAGCTGATGAAAATGATTTAGTGTACTGGCAACTAATGTTGCATATCAGCATGGGACTCAACATTTTATTGAAATGTAAATTGCAATACAGTATATAATCATAACTTAACTTCTACATAATTTAAGAATATCAAGGAACAAAAGTGCTGACTTACACCTTGCAGGTAGGGCAAAAAGAGAACCTGTTGTGAAACCAAGTTGGAGATCAGTGCTGGGAACTTTCACATTTTCCATTTACTTGTTGTTTTAAAAGTACCAGTAGTTTTGTTCCAAATTTATACTTTCATTATGCGTAAAGTTTCTGTATGAAGCTCAGGATTTCCTTTACTAGTTAATGCAGCTGTAAAAGCCTAGCATGTGTTCACATAAAATATTCCAGGTAGGTCTGGGGGAGGAGCTCAGACTTTTTAATGGGTTTTCACCTAGACTGTCTTTCTTGTGAGGGAAGAGTAATCTTTGGCTGAAACTGTTGAAAATACAGAACACAGCGTCTCTCTCTGACCAGAAGTACGTACATGGTAATGGAGTAGTTTCTTCCATGAACTGGAAAGAAAAAAAGGAGAGAAAAAAAAATTTAGGCTAGAAATCACACTTCTGCTTTCCCCAGAATTTTTTTCCTGGATTATGAGTGGAGCACTCTTCAGTTGTATTTCCTCTTTCATTTCTCTGCTTCTTTTAACATCTCTTACCCCTTCCTTGTGCCCTAACTCCTAACTGTTTTTACAGTTCTTCTGGTAGATTTCCTCCTTTCCTTATTTTCTGAGAGTTCTATGATACTCTGTGTGAAACCCTTTTCTTACCCTTTCCCATGGCTTTAATTAAAACTGCTGCGTGCTCGAAAGTTCACTTAGGTGCACCTGACTGCAGGGCTGATACGCTGCTTTTCTCTAAGGCCTTGACTTCTCATGAAAGAGCATTGCTATATCGCTTCTGAACAGGAGGACTTAATTTATCTGCTTCAAGAAACACACCATATTCTATATAATTTCACCTGTGAAACTAAGGGACAAATAAGTTACTATAAAGTCACATTTTGCTGTGCCAGTAAGTCAAAGATAGCATAATGCAAGACAATGTGGTCGGTTTTTATAATCTGAATACAATGCAAAAAAGGCACTAGGTTGATAGCTTTGCTACAAATGTCACTCAGTACATCAACTATATTTGTCTGTTCAGGGAATGTGCGCTACTCATCCTTTTCCCCATGGGTTAGAAATGTTGTTCACATGAATGCAAATCTCCATCATGAATACACAGTTGTACCTGACTTCTCTACAGGCAGTCTCTGTCTTGCAACCTCATGACATGGTTAATGGTGGTAGTTCTTATTCCTATTTTCACTATTTAAAGAACTATGCTGATAATCTGTTGGATATATGAGAAGCAGCGTGATGTCATTGTCCTTCATTTCTATGCAAGCATGAGAGGAAGAGAAGTTTTCACTGACTCCATTTCAGGACCTCTTTCTAAAACTGATTTTTTTGTTTAAATAGTCCTTGGTTTCCATTAATTTTTTAGTAACAGACTGGCTGAAAGGGTATTGCTTTCCACTAACTGCCATTTCTACACTCTATCTTCTTTTTTTTAAAGAATT
This sequence comes from Phaethon lepturus, assembly GCF_000687285.1. Lineage (NCBI taxonomy): Eukaryota > Metazoa > Chordata > Aves > Phaethontiformes > Phaethontidae > Phaethon > Phaethon lepturus. Next base: position 25,253 of record NW_010555711.1, read on the forward strand.
TAGTAGTGAACAGGTTTGTGGGTTTGGTTTTTATTTTTTTTCATGGTATGTGAAATTCTCAGTAATTTATTTGACGTATATAAAAGACTCAGTCCTGGCTGGTGGAATAGCAGGCTGCTGAGACAGGGTTGCTGTATGCATGGGAACATCAAGCAGCCAGCAAGAGAGGGCTGCCCTTGTGTAAGTCGCCACCAAACTGTGTACCATGAGGTAATTTGGAAATGTACTTTTTTTTGCTTTTAATGCACCGAGGATTGGGTTCTTTCGTAATGGGCACAAACAGTTACTGGTGGACTGATTCCCAAGCTGCTGAATTGATTTCTAAATTATGATTCGTGCTGAGGATATATGTCAGTGGTTGGTATGGGAATTGTGTATTGGAGATGGTCCCAATATCATTCTCTGTGATTTGGAGTATTGAAGAGGTAAGTGTATGTAAAGTTCAGATGGTTGCTGGTTTTAAAAAAAAAAAAGTTGTATTCAATCCCAGCTACTAAGACTGGGTTTGCGAAGTCAGGTGTAAGTTGGCTTTGCTGCTGGAATCACCTCTAGTTTGAATTGGTCTGTTTGTTACTGCTCCTACCTTACAATCGTTTATTTTTGAGATTGAATAATACTATGTTAAGCACTTCGAGTTGTACACAGCTCACATTTTTGAAGCTATCTAGGCATTTTTCTCTTTCTAAAAATGTTGTGTAAGCTCCATTTTCCAGCGATTTAAGCCTTTAAGAATCCAGGGATGGGACTTGCTTCAGGTTAGGACAACCATTTGTATAAAGAGGTGACCTATGCATGTATGACAGGTGTGGAGGCTACTGCATTGAACAGGCAGCTAGTCAGTACCATCAAAGTACCTTAAAGATCCACAGAGCTCACCGTAGACACCTGGTGATGGCTAGCTGAGCAAACTGTTTCAAAGGAAGAAAAGAGTAATGTGTTATTGTCACCTAATCTACATTGTCGGTCTGTGCCCTTTTAGTGCCTAGTAAATGTAGTTGCAGTTAGTTTAACCTTTTAGACTTCTGTTGTGCCTGCCTGCAGATTTAAAGGAAGGCTAAGCATACCATAGTGTTCAATCACTACGTATTTCTAAAGGCATTTGGGGTATGAAAAGGGCTGTAAATGTTCTTCTTCTGAGAGATGAGAACTCAGTTCGTCCAAAATCCAGGTATTTCAGTGGTCTTTTTACACAGGTGCAGAGTTCTTTTAGAAGTTGTTATAATTTGAAAATGATAGAATTAGTTCTTCATAATCAAACTGTTTCTAGTGAAAGTGCGGGCTTGGACACGTTCAGATGCTTTTCTCAAATATATTATGGGTCATATTAGATTTTTTAAAGAATGACTGATTTGCTATGAAAGGAACAAAAGAACAAGTTTAGAATATGACAAATTATATTCAATGTTCCATAAAACCAGAGAAAACCAATCAGATCTGTCTGTCAGATTACATTATTGGTGAGTCTTTCTGTGTGGCGCTATCATTGTGAAATTTAAAAGCATTCACACACAAAAGCCAAAACTCTACAAATGTCATTTGAGATAAAGTAGGGTACATCAAAGTCATCCATGAACTGAAGATGGTTTAGATATCTGGATGTTAGGCCAGTTTCGTACAGTTTGTATGTCAATGCAGGTGATGTTTCAGTGAAAGTACTTTATGATGGTTGTTTGGAAGGCTAGCAAGCTTATTTGCATTAGATCACTCTAACCAGATATTGCTGTATAACTAGAGCTGGGCAAATATTTTGAAACAGACACTAATTTAAGTGGGAAAAAAAACCCAAAACAACCCAACAACAACAACAACAACAATAAACCTCAAAGCAAAGCCTGGTTATCTTTAGCTCTGAAGTCCCTCAGTCACAATTTGTTGAAGTTTCGGAGTACATTGGGGGAAAGAATTACCACGTACCAGGTCCACTTTTAAAGTCTTCTTGAAAGTCATCTGCTTTTGGCCATTGATGGAGATGAGACACTGCACTGAATGAACCTTTTTCTGGTCTAGGACAGATGATCTTACATGTACATTTTGTTTAAAATTCTGTCTATTTTTGATAATGTTTCAAAGCTAGTGTTTTTGAGAACTTCTTATGTAAGTCCCTAGCAATCAGATAACTCAGTTTGTGGGATTCTCATCTTCACGTCTTCCTCTCAAAGGAATGAAACCCTTGTGTTTAGATTTCTTAGACACTAATAAACCTCATATCTTTATATTTTCTGATTAGGTTTGTCTTCTGTCTAATTTGATTGGATCTGGTTAAGGTATTCAAATACTAACTGAGTAAGTCAGTCAGCAGAACAGTAACTCTTCGGACTGGTAGTTAGTACTAGATTAAGAGCCTATGGTTCATTGCGGTTATTTAAATTATTTATTCAAAGAGGAGCAAAAGGAGGAGTATCAATAAAACAGGCTAAAGAACTCTAGATCAGAATGCCAGCATCCTTCTGTGGCAGTAACATTTTCTCCTAATCTATTTTTTGAAAGAAGATAGCTATGATAAGTAGTTTTTCTTTATGTTGTTTTTTACCACTACACTTTTTATGATTAAAATGAGAAGTCTGCATTAGTGTTTCAAAACATTTACTAGGTCACAGGTATTCCTTAACAGATCATACGAAATAAAATAGAACAAACAGAGTTTGATACTCAGCAAAACGGTGCATATTTACTGCTTAACATTTACCTCATATGTGTGAGTTCATCCTTTTCTGTGTCATAGTAAAATATTTGTTACTGAATACATCTTACAATGTTAAGTCCTGTTAAGTATACTGATGATTTCTGTGAACATGTTTACAATAGTTTTCTTTAAGTTTAGAAAATGAAGTATATGTGGTAGTTCATCGTTGAACTATAGCTTCAATTCCTTGTGCATTGTAAATCACCCAGGCAACTTACTGTATATTTCATGTGAATGTCTGTTGCAAGATACACAGAAGTTGCTCCAATTAGAAAGACCTGCCTCAATGTAGCTCTGCATTTTGCTCACGGCCATTATGGTGCAATCATTGAACCCCTGTATCTTTGAACTTACTACATTATTTTGTCTTACTAAAAGATCAACTAACCTAACCAACACTTCCCTTTGTGCCTCTGTTGATCACCATCTGAACTACTTCTCTTGATCAGAGGAATGACCTAGTTAAGGATGTGTTATTATTTTAGATGTAATTAATCAAAGGGAGAGAAACGGTTTTTATTATTTTGAACACTAGAGGGCATGAAAGTGTGCTTCCAGAGAGAGAAATGCTTTACAAGTTACAGCACTGAAATCCCGTAGTTCTTGTGATCTCAAAACCTGTGGGGAGCTGGATCGGTTACAGCATCACAGAATCGCTGAGGAGGCAAGGCACCTCTGGAAATCCTCTAGTCCAACCCCCCTGCTCAAGCAAGGTCACCTGGAGCAAGTGGTCCAATACCATGTCATTTGATAACTTTACAGCTTTATTTGTAGCTTTGGTGTGCTCTGAACCTGAAGTGGCCAAAACTATTACACTACAGTACTGTGTCATTTTTTATTTCAGTCAAGAAAGCTTCAGTAAATTCATTATAGTGAATTTTCTTCAGTCGCCTGCAAGAACAAATGTTCTAACATTACTTTTGGATCTGTTCAGCTTTTAGGGTAGCTTGCAATGCCAAGTATTGCCTCTTTATTTCATCCTCTTCTGTAAGTTAATTATGTTAGGAACTTTATGATAGTACTTTCTGTATAAAATCTACATAAAACTGTTATCATCTTATATTGAATTTCTTGTGTTAGGATCGTGCAGTTAAATAAGTCACTAAAGCTAAAGGAATTAATTGTAAATACAATTATTTTAATTTTCAAAGACCTAAGAATAAAATTAATGTGGATAAATATACTGAAAAATTAATAAAAACATAATATAATAATTTTTCTTACCTGCAGTAAGAAAAAAATTTTCCTACCTTTTTAAAGATGCAGGTTATATTATTACAGGTTTTGATGACATTAGAGTCATGTGTTAAGCAAGATTCCAGTTCTAGTTCAGGTACTGATTTCCTTTCTGGCTTAGGTTAAATCAGCTAAGGTCCCTACTTCAGCGTCCATTTTTGTTGAATGAGAAAATGCTTATTACTTCCAGATGGATAATTTGCTTTTTAATAAGCTCATGAAAAAAAAATATTTAAAGTGATATTTAATAAGTGGTTTCACAAATGAGGTTCTCTTGCAAGACAAAATGTATAGTATGTCAGTTCAGTCAACTTATTAAGGAAAACTTTTGTACTTCCTGGGAAGCTTCCATTTTAAATCAATGTTTCCGTACTTTAGACAAGAGTTGATCTCTACTGTTTTCTTGCAGTGGACTCCTCTGGGTTTTTCCATTAGTTTTTTTTCTCCCATGTTGACTACCATTCCACTCTACTCATTTTCTTGGGGTATATTTTTTATGGAGGCTAAACCAAAAGCACAGTTTCCTAATTCTCTAGCAAATGGGTCCTGGGCAGCCTTTCCTCTCATTGTTCCTTTCTTTTGAACAAGACTTTGATCCATAATACATATGTCCCTATTTAAGAAAGAACTTACCTAAAAGTATTATCTGTCATGTTGGAAAGACTTGCCTATCTGAGCACCAGGAGAATTGATATATGCTTTTTAACTGTCACACTGCCAAGCAAAGCTGAGTTGCAAAGACTCAGATTTGCCATGTCTTGCTAGTAATGTTAATTCTATCTTAGGCGTTGAAGTAGGATCTTTATTTCCATCTTTAGAAAAGATCACTTAATACTATACATGATGCAAATGGGACTTCATATATATTTTAACAGTAAATTCAGTAAATTAAAATGTAGACTATAAACTTATCTTGTTTCTTTTACATTTTGGTACTGTCCAAAGCTGTCCCATTTTTGCCCTTGTCCTAAGGTATACCGGACTTCTCAAATTAGCTCTGATCTAATTGGCTCTGATGCCGCTTTTGTTGCAGTCAGCTAGAAGTAGAATGGGTTCCTGCCAAATAGTTCTTGAAATCCCACTAAAAAACATAGGATTGGAAGTGTTCAGGGCAAGGATTGACTCCTAATTCATGATTCTGTGGCACGTGTTTGAGGAATCAGGGGATTGTTTAATTTCCCTAGGAACAACTGAAAGCTTTCCTAGGTAATTTGCTGAATATACATTTTGCTTATCTGTGAAATCCCCTTTCAATAAGCCAGCTCCAAACATGAGTCAAAGGTGCCTGGTAATGGTTTACACAAGCTCTTCAATTTCATTTGTACTAAAATTAGGTTCCTTAGTAATTCTTGAGACTCCATTTGTCCTTGAAGTGTATCATCATCCTTTGAAAGAATAGATAAATAGAAGAGCTTTGATTTAAGCAATGATTTAAAAAATAATGACCACAACATATCTTGGAATAGTATCTCTTAGTTTGTAAAATAATTAATTTGGTTTTAATATTTTTAAAATAAATACAGAACATACAATTTATTGGAAAATTATCAGGAATAAGAACACTTCTATTACACCACGTTATTTAATCTAACTTTTTAAAACAATATTTTCAATTGTGGCTTTTACAGAATTTTGTAGTTTATAACTCTTTAAGCTGCAGATCAGTGTGCAGTGCTTGTATAATGGCCACAGATGAACATATAATTCTGTACTAAGGATAACATCCGTCCTGCACAAACTCCAGGAGTTGCCTATGAATTCAGAGAAAAACCTTTCTCAGTAAAAGCTCTTTGTGCAAACTCCATAGAAAACCTGACTATTTCACACATTTCAGTAGCCTTAACATTCCTGCCTGGTCTAGCACCTTATTTTCCTTCGTGATTAAACCAACTTCTTTCTGATATCAGGTCTCTCCTGGCTTTCATTCTGATGTTCCCTTCTTGATGCTATCGGTCACCCATAGTAAGTAATATCTGTATGCGTGTTTAATGAAAGAGCTATCTGTTTAGGCCGGTACATTTTTGACACCTCTCTTCTTGCTCTGCAGTATTGGTACGTTAATCTCTAGGAAAGAATTTCACACTTTTTTAATCTCACATGCATTTAGTTCTCTATGTGATTTGCTTCCAGCACAAACACATTTGTTTTACTTTCTGAGCTAGAGCTTGCTGCTTCATTGCATGGCTTTAGTAGCAATGACCAGAGCACCAAAGTTTCTCTCACTTTAAATTAGTCACAACTATTTAAGGATAATTTCCACGCAACAGATATATGAGAGCCAGAAATAGTTCATGACTGATGAGACAAAACCCTTCATACATGCACCTCAAATCAGGTTATGTTATAATCTGTAAAACTAGCACTAGCAAAACATTACATTCCTATAAAGTTACTGAAAGAGCAAAACTCAGGTTTTTTTTATATTTCCTATTTACAGAATCAATGTGTGAGTGAGTGTGTGCTTGTGGATGCGTGTTTGTATGTCTTCCTTCTAGATAATTTTTAAAACTGTATGATTTCCACAAAAGTTAATGGTTTTAAAAGAATCTGGGAGATAATTAAACTGTTGGAAGTTCACAATTATAGTAGAAGAGATATGTAAAAAATCCTAGAGCTGCTTTTTTGGCAGAAGGGCTGCAGGCTATGCTGACTCTTTATTAATCACCGAAAAATTCTTACATGAGAGCATTCTTGTGAATGCTGCAACCTCAGGAATAGTATCAGTACTACAAACCGCTTCAGAAACTGCTGAAAGGTCTTACAGAAATATTCCCATTCAGCCACCTATAAAGCGGACAGATTTTTTTACAGAAACAAGGGCTGCAGAATTAAGCATTAAAGCCAACAAGAGATGGTAAGTAATAATAACAAGAAAGAATTTGCAGTGGAAAGAGATACTAGTCCTGGGTAGAATCTTATTTAAGCTTAACAAAATATGGCCAGCAGTATGCTACTACAGCATTTTTCTTGATACTTAGTCCCCAGTGAAATGATTTGTAATTTTGTTTTTCATTGAACGCATTAATAGAGCCAAGCTGGTGTCACGAATAATGTACTCAGACTTTCTGACCTATTAAAATAGATAAGAGTGATGGAAGAAATGAAAGACTGAAGACACTGTACTTGCCTTCTGAGGGGTTGAAAGTTCAGACTTCCAGTTTATTACTGAAAGTCAGAATTAAGGGGGGTGTTTTCTGCTGGCGTGGTTCTTTTTGAGGTGGAAAAGGAATAGTTCAAAGTCAGGATACTTCTTTCAGGAGAAAATACTTCTGTCATGGAAGTAAAACATTCTCAACAGGAATTTATAAAAAAACGTGAGTTAGAAAAAATTTTGCAAAAATAAATTTCAAGTTCTTTAACAACTAAATGAAATGTAGAAAATATTTTTTTTAGTTCTACGTCTTAGGTATTCTTAGCCTTCCAGCATAAACTTCTGTTCAGGGAGCCCTATAGGAAACGCTAGACACTATCATGCTACTGGGGAAAACTAAAAAGCAAGTTTATCCTACATTCAAATGGTTTACTCCTAATTCTTGTTTTGTCAGTTGTCTTTCATTCCTGTCTTGATAATGGCAAGAGAGGGAGAAAAAAGCTGAAAAAATATCTTGTCTGTAGTAAAATGAGCATAAATATTATAGAATTCGGATTGTGCAAGCCATCTCTTTGAAACAGTGACTAAATAGTTGATTTAGCTACATAATATTCAGTGGCATTTTGTTTGGAGATGCCTAACCAAACCCTCAGGCAGTGTTTGAAAACAGGAGTAACTCTGGGAGAAGCAGCTGTAAAATACCGTATACTCTAACGTAAGCCGTTCTGTCCACTGTAAGGACTCCAGGTTGAACGCTTTTCAGAGTTTCTGGTTGCGGATAAATAAGCAGTTTTAAACAACAGGTTATATATTGCTATTGTCGCAACAGTAACTGTAACATCCTTTTTCTCAAAGTACAGCGCTGCAGACAATAGACCAGCACTCAGGGCAGGGGCTGTGGAAAGGCTGCCCGGGGAGGGAGCACGACTGCGCTGTGCCGGAGCCGTGAAGGGAGCGTGCAGGAAAGCCCCGTTGCTTTCCACCACTTACAAAGTAATGACCTCAACTGTGTGTTCTCTTTCCTACATCTACCGCCACTTCATCTCTCGAAACGGGAAGCGGTGGTCCCGTCCATGTCCCCGTCTTGCTCAAGAGGCGTTTGGTTGAGCTGCAGCCCCTGTGCCCCCGGCACGATGCGCTGCCGGCGTGACCTCCCTCGGGCCGCCCACTGGTGACGGCACAGGTCGGATGCAGCTGATGAAGCTGACCGAGGAGTTTGTCACAGGTTGCACCCGACCGATGAGATCGAGGCATGAGGGGAATGCTGCTTAAAGAAACTGTGGCAGGAGGGATAGTGTCTGGGTCCTGGCTATACTTCTGTGACGTTCTCCACTGAACAACAGTCTGTCACGCGTCCTCATGCTGTAGTGGGTTCCCGTCATGCGACCCAAAGCATGGGGCCGGCTTAGAGTACAGTGGAGATCTCTGCGAAAACACCATCGCCACCACTGGTGAGCCTCCTGGTTGCGGTCCCCTTAGACCTTAATTGTTTGAGCTTTGGATAGGTAGAGAGGAATTTAGGGGTAAAACTTGGCCCTTTGACTTCTCAAATGCATCAGGACACAGCTGGGAAAGAGAACAACTGAGTCTGTAAAGATATTTATGCTTATCACCAGACCTGCTCATTACCAAGGGCTTTTACACTTACATGACTTCAGCTGACCAAAAGAAGAGTCTAATTTCATGTGGGTTTGTGTGTGTAACTCATTATTAATTTAAATTTAATGTTTTTAATTATGAAAAATATTATTTTTCCATTCATTTATATGAACCTTTTGTTGAAAAAATAGTAGTAGTTTACATATCTGGGAAAACAGTAAAAGCAATGTTTCCTTAGTAATTCACACATTGTAGATCCTGTAAACCTGAAGCCCTCAAAAATGACGCATTATAGTGGTGCCACTGACCAGCTAGGAGTGTGAAGCTGATATCCCAATATCTGTCAAAAATGTAGAGCAAAAGTTGCAATCACAAAACCGCATAGAATGTCAAAGATATTGCACCATAAATGTTTATTCCAGTATACATTTCTGTAAGAAGTCTGGATTATCCCTGACTGCAATGATTGATTTTACCGCTTTTATATAAAAACAGATATTTGTTTACTCATGCTATTGATCTATTTTTTCCACAAAACACTGCCTACAAATAACAGCTGAATGTCAAATCATTTTAAGTTCTTTGCTTTCTTGTTGTCTGAAAGAAAAGAAAAAAGGCAGGAAGGGCCTCGCAACTTCTCTGTAGAAGTCAAGGTGTATTACAGAGCTATTTGCTCCTTAACTTCCTTGAACTTCCCTAAACACTGTGATTGTTTTGATACAGTCATCTACTGCATGTCACTATATAGTGACAATAACTGGTTTTGATATCAAGGTATACAGTTAGTCTTTAGTAATCTTCTAAGAAGCTTATTTCTATGACCTTACTGTGGTTGGCTGCATTAGCAGGTTTAGTGCAATAGTGAAGGAAGGGCAGAAAGGAGGAGGAGAGAGAGCTCGTAATAAGCATGTTTGGTACAGTTTGCTTTATAAAAAAGGGAAAAAACGAATGTTCCTTCTGTATTAATGTGTTGTACAAAATCCTTTTTAGAAACAGAGTGTGAAAAGGAAACATACCTGGCAATATTAAATTATTTAGGATGTAATTAAAAATGCAGCCTACCTCGATTTTATTTGCCGGAAATGCAATGCTGATTTTGGCAATGCTCACATCCAGTGTTATCATTCGGGTATGTTTAAAGGGATATATTAATCACTTAAATTTTAATGATTTCATGGTTGTGAAGAAGGCTATAGATTATGATACCCAGAGGGCACCTTTCTAAGTATTATTGGAATGATCGCAATTCTATTCCTGTTGAAATTAGATGCTATATTATAAATTAATTATATAATATATTTTGAAATGACTCAAAAATAATGATGTGACTTTTGCTTGGAAACATATTCATATATATATGTATATATACACATATATTCAAAAGTTATTTCATAGTGTGAAGAGATTTATTGTCAGTTGACCCTGTAGTACATTTGTCACTGTAACAGAAGAAAAATTGTTCCTCCAAAGAGCAACATGTTTCCAGTTATAGTATATTTATAACTTTTCGTGAAGAGTGTAGTTTCTCATAGTACCCTTTGCCATGGAAATTGTACATTTCGTCAGCTAATTTATTGATAGACATAATTTATCCCTGGGAATTTATTTTTCTAACTCTAACCTTTTCCAGTAAGCCCTGAATAATCCTAAATTTTAATTTTTAACCTCGCTCTGGGTGAATACTCAATTTCTCATCGGTCACCTTTCTTATGAATAAAAATATTTGGGTTAGATTTCTTTCAAAGATCACCCAAATTAGAGAATCCTCTGCTTACCAGTGCTGGGAGATCATAGCCACATGAAGAGTTGGTAAAGGAAATGGTGGCCATGACCTCAGTTGGTGTCAGAATTGAATTGTAGGCAACTGTTTGCCTTCAGCACTACTAGCCCTAGGCTGATACAATTGCATGCAAGAGTTGGGGCTTGAATTAAAAATAAAAACTGAAAAAAAAAAAAAAATAAAATTAAAAACCCCCACACCCAACCAGCAAAACAAACAACAAAAAGACACCAAACCGGAATGACCCCAGCTAGCCGGGAACTGAGTTCAGTTCTCAAAGTCACTGGCAGTAATTCAGTACAGGGAGTGATGTCTCTGAGAAAAGCTGCCAAGGGGCCTGAAAATTATCTACCAGTCTGAGACGTACTTTCTTAGAGTGGCTGATCTCTCTTAGACGATTAAGCCCTTTCAGAAAAGCTACTTAATGTTATAAATTCATTGTATTTAGGAACTGTGAGGAAGGAAGACACACTTGAAGAGAGTTAAGAATTAAACAAAGAGGCAATTGAGGCATGTTTCCAATAGCAGTTTTACCCCCTGGTTACTAGCTCCTTACTGTGCCATGGGGGGACACACTGGGGGATGTAGAGAATTTTGGTTTGGGGTTCTTTTTGTGGATTTGTTGGGTTTTTTCTGCATACACCTTAGCTGTCTGATGCCAGCCAAAACAGATTGTTCAAAAACAATCCGTATTAAAAATATTTTTAACAGACTCTGAAGAGTTTGAAGGCCTTTGTCTGGGCAGCAGGGAATAATCAGAGCATTGGCTATTTCTGGTCTGCCTTAGGTCTCCGGTTTTGTGCTCTTTTAGCTACAACTATCCAAGAGTTTACCATAAGAGTTCTCACTTGAATAATGCGATAAGAACCCTGAGTATAGGAAACGTTTGTGCAGAGGGCATGTCTCATGCAGCAGGAAATCCCAGTTATCCCTTCTAGCCGGTGCTCTCAGCCAGCCACATCTCTGCCAAAGCATACCGTAGGAAAAGGACGTTCCCTTACACAGTTACAAGGGCTTCACGATTAGTGCGGGGCACCTGCAGCACAACTGTCCTGCTTCCCCTCAGGGATATATTTTTTAGACAATTTTAGAATTAACTTTGCCAATGGACTTTCAGTGGGATCCTTTTGGAGCCTATAACCCTCGTCCAACTCCAAGAAATAAGATGAGGTTTCGCTTTTTGAAGTCCTACAGGTATCTCTTCGAGTGGCTTACGGTGTAACTGACAGTGATAAAAGTTGCAACTGTGGCTCTTTTTTATTCTTCTATAGGATTATAGTATATAAAACATTGGAAATGTTTTGTATTAATTGTGACTCTCTTGAGCTTGTAAATGCTTTGCTGAACATGTGTATCAGGAAAATAGTAATTGTTTCTGGGTGGTTGAAAAACATTATGAATAAGTGACCATGGAAGTTTATGAAACTGCACTTTTCAAGGAAATACTAATTTTAAATCTTTTTTTTACTCCAAGTCAGGGAAAAAGTAGATAAACATTTATGTGAGTGTTCTTATAAAAATATTATCAGTACTTATTATAAGTAAACATATTTAGTTATAAATATGACACACTGGTACAGCATACCAAATCTGAATTAATATTTATTGTTGAGGGGCTTTTGCATAACCAGAAAACCGTGTTTGTTAAATATTTTTGTATTCTATATTTAAAAAATAAGTATAAACAATGAGAAAACCACACAAATTCTATTTTTTCCTTAGTTGATATTTAAAAATTAACAATAGCAAAGTATGCTTTCCATTATTTATCGTACTGCTTTTTGCAATTGAACCAATGCTTGTTTTCCAACTTCCTTGCTTTTATCTATAATAGATGCAATATACATTTTCAAGTATAAAATTATTAAGAAAAGCTTGTATATCCCGTTTGTATATAATGCATTGAAGAACTTACTGCATATGATCTTGATGATAACTTTTTAATATTAATTGATGCAACAGTCACATTTATCTGCACACGTCCCATGTATCAAATGCCCAAGAAACTAAATGCTTTATGCACGATTATCAATAGCAAACATTGTCTATGTGACTACTGTAAAAAAACCCTGGCTAGGTACAGTCTAACTTCTCTCAGTGTTTTCTTCTGCAAAAGCTGTGTTGTTCATACAGACAGAGCTGGTGTTATGACAAAAAATAATAATAACAACAGATAAAGGGATTTGAATAGAGAATAAACATACGGTATCTAATAATTTTTACAAGTTCAAAACTAGATCATATAATTCAATTGAGATTCTCTTAAGGCAGTTGTCTTATCACAGATTTTTTTGCTTAGAGAAAGCTGTTCATGTTTCTTTTACAAACTTATATCAATGTTTCAGAAGCAAAAAGAAAAACATTTCAAGTAGCATGTCAATACAGGATATGATTATTTTAATGATTGACTTATGTTAATGTAGCACATTGTCTAATTTTTCAATCTAACAAGGTGAAAATAGTCTTAAAGTTGTTAATAAAAATAAAAAGCAAGAAACTCTTATCTGAAAGTCCAGAGGTGTGAATGAATTACCGTAGAGATTGTCTTACCGTAGAGAAAGTGTTACATGTTTGTTTTTCAGGAGCTTTAAAGAATTAGCATGGGTTTGAAGATAATTTTGTAAAAACTGGGTCATAGTTGTGTTATTGAATGTGAGCAATTTTTGTTGTTACTATTTTACTGTAGGTTTCGACTGGGAAGAGGATTAAAAATCTGTGATATACATATTGCCATGTCACTGCCATGGCTCCATTCACACTGTAGGTTATATTTAGAAATCTACTACAAAATTTTACAGTACCCAGTCCCTATGTAATTTAATAACCTTGTTTATGTCAGCTGACAGTTCTGCTCATGTCACTCAACTATCTGATGTCAAGGGGCTTTGGTTTCTAAAACTGAATACCTGATAGTACCATCCAGGCTTTCCATGATAAACATTGTTTAGCAAACCATGGTGTTCTAGTTCATAATTTTAATTTAAATCGTGAAGTTGGCCATGATTTTAAAATTTATTTTGCTATATTTTGGGTAAAAGTGTAGTGTTTCCCCTGTTGGACCCAGAATCTATTTATTAAATAGACCATTATCTTTTAATTTACATATTTCATTTTTGGGAGATTTTGTGATACATTCATGCCCCTTTAGAGCCAAATAGTGATTTGAGGTTTTTTGCTGATCAGCAAGTGCTGGGGTTTGCATGTTTCACAAGGTGGTGGAAGAGCCAAACTAATGCAAGTTTTCCCAGAGTAGGCAAAAATATGCCTTGAGACAATTCAATTTTTCTACAAAGAGCTGGAATGCAATGTGATGACTTGGAGCTCCTCCTCCTCTGCCCTTCACATCAAACAAACTATAGCTCAAAGCCTCAGCAAATTGTACTGAACAGAAACAGAAAAGCAGGCCAAAAGAACTGGTAGAGATTCACTTATGATTCACTATACACCAGAAGTGCAAGTATTCACAACATTAGATGTAGACCCAAGGCCAGGAGCAGGTACTTCACAGATAAGGGAACTCAGGAGACCGCCAAATAATTTCAAAATTTCACAATTTCACAGTATATTTTTGCAGGCTGGAGAAGGAAGAGGGTGGTTTAGTTTTGTAAGGAGGTGTGCCCATCATGCTCTCTGGCATATGAACGTTTTTCTAGTCCAATACAAACAAAATATTTGTAAATCGTTATTATGTTTCCAAAACTCACAGGCAAGCTTACCTCTTTCCCTTTTTTCCTCTTTTTTCTTTTTTTTTTTCCTTTCTTTTTAAAGTGTTGAGTCTCTCTCAAATGAAGCACACATCATTTCCTGAAATGCAGACAGGGATCATGTTTCCTGCTGCATTTAGCTTTGCTCAGGAAAATACCACTAGATGTGACTGTACAAACTGAGCCTGCTGAAGAACAGATGGAGACAGAAGCCTTCTTCATGACCTCTAAATCCTATCACGCATGGATGACAAAGAACTAAAGCACCTATCAAAATTTCCTGCAAATAACTGAGATGTATGAATAAGGATGTCATGTGACACTCAGTCCTGCTAGATGCTAAACACCCACATCTCCCACTGACTTAATGGCAGGTCCTCAGGCCCACCTAGAAGATTCTCCAGCGGCAGCAGGATCTGCCCTGATTGCCTGGCTGGTCATTAAGTCTCTTTTCACAATGAAGGATTTGTGAATAACTCAGAGTAAAAATCTGCTGAGTAAAGCCTGCTTGTGGAGACAATTTTGTAGAGATTGTAAGATCCAAAGTAAAATGAGTGCTACGGAGAAATGACACTGGCGATAGTATGCATTAAATTGAATAATCAAAGAATTAATAAGTTTGTTAAATCATTGCAGTGTCAGAACTACATCTTTCTTTGGTTAGCTATGAAGGTACACTTCCTGAGACAGTAATCATGAAACTTGTATCTTCACAGGGAAAAGAAAGAAAGGTTCTTTGTTGTTTTATGTGAGCTTCTTTTGTTCCTTCCTCTTCTTTCTTTCTGTTTTTCTTCTTTGGCTGCCATCTGGCATATTTTCCTGGACTAGAGGAATGGTCATGTGGCTGAAGCTACTGCCAGCACCACTTCTGCGGCCAGCTGCTCGTGGCATTCGTACGTAAGGAGGCAGATCCCCTCCTGCCAGATAATCGTACTCCAAGCCACTAAACCCTCGGGAGCCGGGCTGGAAAGTGGAATCTCTCTCTCAGACAGCAATTTTCAGGAATCCCTTCTCCAGGGGGATTTCTTAATGATGTCAAAGCTTTCTTAGTGAGCAGAGTATAATATTCTAACTTTTTTGTTATTACAAGCCTTGTAATGAAGTAGGAATAGAAACTAGATTAAATTTTATTATTTTGTTTATTAGGGATTAGAGTCCCAGCACACTGCAAGTAGTTTGGTTCCTTTTGACTAGTCATTCAGCATTGCCTGGGAAATAAAATATTCAAATGCATAAGTATGGACTTTTCTAGGGAACATAATGAGTCACACAGCAATGTAACTATTAAAATGATGTTTTAAGTCTCACTCAGACTTATTTTAGACAAATCTGCATGCCAAAATATCATCATATCCAATTCAGACATTTGGTTATATTAATTTGAAATCTTGGGAAAAGTGGCAAAATAGTAAGGCAGTGCTAGTCAGGTTAAGTAGCAGTAGGAAAGAAGGTGCAAGTGAATCATACTTTACTGTTGGTGTTGTTGCAGACTTAAGTCCTTGACAAAACTGCCTAGCGTCCCTGATAACGACTAAATGTAAAAAGTCTCTACGCCATTTCCTAAAGCATCAGAAAGTCCCAGTCCATAGGTCCCCAACAGCAGCAAAAAAAACAGAAGACAAATAACATGTTCAAAAGTTTCAGCTTTTGCTTAAATTTCTCAGACGTAATTGATCCTCACACAGATAGGTTGAGTGAGTCTATCACAGTGGGACAGGTCGAGTCTGTCCGTGTTTCTTATTGCTGCTTTGGACTATCATTACCGGGGTGCTTATTCTGTGGGATTTTGTTGTTCTTGCTTCGGCCTTGGAAGTGATTTATTTAGCATGAAATAAACAGAAAACTGAGTATATCTATAGGTATTCTATCAATAAGTTTTTTTCCAATTTTTTCTTAAATTCTAACAGCCTAACCTGATGCTAAGCCAGAACCTGTACAAATAACTGTCAGGAAATGTGCTTTTACACACAGTGAAGTAGATTATGATGACTTGTGTTGCTATGGTTTACAATAAATAAATGGCCAGATTTTGCTGTTTGTGTCTGAAACAATCCCCATACAGATTAGGCTGGGAGCAGACTTTAGAAACCCGCCAGATGCAGAAAAAGATTGCACTAACCATGAACACCAGGAAATACTCAGTTTGATTTACAAATTTTAGATGTCCATGGCTATTTATGTTAATGTCAGGACCATCTGACTTGCAATTCCCTGATGTATAACAAATTCTGGGAGCGCTATAAATAGATCTATCATTCAATGTGATACCGAATACATCAGGAACAAGCTGACGCTAGTTCAGCATGTACCATGTCAAAATGTTGTAATTAATTTCTAGATACTGCATTAAGCAAGAAGAGGAGTGGTGCAGGGTAACCTAGAAATGTTTATTTTATCCCACTGTAGAATATGTTTATGTCCATTGTGGATCTGAATAGATCCTTTTTTTTTTATTGCAAAGGAAATTGAAAACCTGGAATTTCTTATTGGAACTAGTAGATACAATTTATTTATGAGCCCCAGAAACCGCTCAGATCTACAGGTCATTTCATGTTTCAGTTGTCTCTGTGAAAGCTGTGTGTGACTGTTAATTGAAAACTTCTGCAGTATGCTAAAAGGAAATTTAAGGCTCTAATGTGCCTTTCCTCATGAGGCAAAACAAAAAAAGGAAGGGTCTGGCACACACCCCATTCTGCTGTCCTTAGACATAGGGGCGTTGGTATATCTCATCACAGGGGTGGTCCATGCCAGCTAATCCAGCTCCTGTCTGTGACAGCAGCCAGCAGCAAATGTTTAAGAGAGGACAGTAAAAAACTTGGTGGTTACAGTATAGTCTTTTCTGAGGGAGAATCTCCTCAACATCTTCAGTAATTCTCTATATGTGAGTACTCCAGAACACTCCTTACTGTGTGTATTGCTTACTGTAACAAGTCTGGGTATTTCATTCATTCACACCAAATACTGATTTTTTTTTTTAGTAAGACAGTAACTGAATTTTTGGCTTCAGGAGTATCTTTTGATGCTCCCTTCCACAGGTGACCTCTCTGAGATATGCAGGAGTTTCTTCATTCTGTTGTCATCTTTCACCTTGGAACATTTTAAGTAGTATTGCAACCTTATGTTGCTAAAGGGTTAGTTGTTGTTTTACATATTTGTATAACACTCTTGCTCATCAGCTTTTTAAGTAATCTATATTTTCAGTGCCTCTTTTCATATGGAAAATTTTGCGTCCATATCATTCATGTTGCAGACTTCTTAACCTCTCCTCCTATCGCAATTTTCCTTCTAATGCAGAGTGGCTAGAAGCAAACCCAGACCTTCTGATGAGGGCACATAGTCTAAGTAAATTATAATATTCATATTCTCATTGAAATATAATTTTAATAACTTTTCTATTATAGCGTTTCTATTATTACCCTCTATCTCATTTCTGATGTAGTTTAACAGATTTGCTGATTAACTGATTTTGAGTCATAAGTAATAACTTCCCATTCCATTAAATACGTGGTAGTGTCTGTACTGGCCAGACTAGATATTCTATGTTTTTAACCCTGTTGTAATAGTCTCACTTCCATTATTGTGTACTTTTTCTCTTGTTCCGTGTATGCCCGTTCCCTTTCTTCTGAGAGAAGTTTACAAGGACACAGGATTGAGTGAGGGCAACAGGGATCATTGCAGGAGGCAGAATTTCAGTCTCACTGGAAATTTTGCATTCTACAAGAAAAAAAAAACCCTCGTGATGAGTAGCCAGTTTTACACAATTTCCTACAGGAAGAATTTTTTTTTTTAAGATAATGAAATACAAAATGTTATTTAGAATTTTAGCCTTTCTTCTTTGGGATTCCTGACTTGTTAGGAGCTTAGAAAGTCCTTCAGGAAAACTGCCAGAATCCAGGCAACCGCAGAGTCAGGGGTCTCAGCAGTAGGAGGACAGATGCTTCCCATCAACATACTCATACAGCTGGTCATTATATACATGTATACTATATATTTACAGTATGCACACACACGCACATATATGTGTGTGTTTATATCCTACACGGAAGTGAGGAAGCTATCAGAAGTTTGCCAGGAAGAAGCTGAATACACAGTACTTACTTCATTGTTTGTCCACGTGAACTTGGCTTTCCTTTATTTATTTTACCTTTGCAACATTTCCAGTCAATACTTGGCTCTTCAGTGGCTTAGCTTTTGCAGGCTTTGGTACAAATTTCTGTTGAAGTTGTAAAAGCAAAATGACACAGCAGAACAAACAACAGCAAAGCCTAAGAATATCTATCATGTCTCCCAAGCAGGATCAGATAAACTCCTGTTAACACTAGCTGAAGTTATTTAGCTAGTGAAGAAACCTAAAATGGAAGAAACCAAAACTACTTAAATGGGATATAATTGGCTCCAGATGGAGAATGGGAGGCCTCATATTTTCGTGGTTATAACAGATGTAGGTGAAGCAAAAAAAACAAATATCAAAAAGAAATACAAAAAATAACTCCAGCTAGAGCTACATATATATTACTCTAATATATCCTATGAGTTACCCTGTGAATCCAACTTAATCTGCAATTGCTGTGAAGTGAGCCATACCAGATATTTCAGTGTCCTCGTGACACTTCATTTGGAGGCACCTTTTCCTTCCCCAGGCTCTTTCTAGACATGACTGTGCATCTGCAGCCCTTGTTACAAGCTGCTAAAGAAGTACTAGCACCAAACAAAAGCACTTAGGCAGTCTGACACTTTTCAATGACTTTCTTTCCACTTGCTTTGTCAGGAATTGTATTTGGCCCACATCACATCTGCTGTGAGAAGCCACTCACCCGCAGAGAAAACACAGGGAGTTCACGCTCCGAGGGAAAGTTTGCCAGTTCCTTAAATGGTGAATTCTGTGCTTCTATTTATGACCATTTTAGGTGTTCAGAGCACAGGGAGCATGGATGGATGGATGGATGGATGGATGGATGGAGCTTTCATCCCTTCCAAAGGGGAATGCATGCCTAGGGAACAGTACATCAGGGTTTGTGGATTTTTTTTTAAATTAGAAGCACTCTGATCTCTTCTGTTTGATTTAAAATTCTCTTTTGCTTCTGATGATCTGAAATATGGCAGTACCTGGAACTCGTAATTACCAAGTAAAATATTGCAGATGGAGTAGGATCTGCTGCTTGGGTAGCTGTGGTGTAAGGCAGAAGCATCGTGTAGCACCATGCAAATTACTCTGTTTTTTACCTTAATTCATATGACACTTATAGGTGTGTGGATATTTTCTTACGTTTACTTGTTTTTCCTAAGTGTGTGAAACATGTTTCAACTTCTAGGTAACTATCCAATTACATAATTTTTCCTTGCTTTTTGTTCCTCTGACTCATAAAATAAAAATGGAAAAGAATACAGCCATACCAACATTAAATGGGAAAAGCAGAGAAGTCAGCTGTTTTAAGCAACAAAGTTCCTCTGGTTTATATCATGGTTTGGAAGCCAAGCCAAATATTTCAACATCATGTGCAGTCCATTGAACCAGGGACTGAACAGTCAGAAAATTCGTAATTTGAAAACTGGGCTGTCTGTAAAACAGTAGAAGCAAAATCCACTGACTTAGGCTTTTACTGGTTGCAGAGGAGAAGATAAAGTTTCTTCTAAACATTGTATAAGGAAAACACTCCCATTAATTTGCTGTAAGATATCTAGAAGTGCTGGGTTCCTGAACAGAAGTGCCATTGGCACCTGAGATGTCAGCCTTCTGAAACAAAAAACTGATTTTTGCAGGTATTTTTCTATTTCAAATTGGGAAAAAAAAAAAAAGACATTCCTGTAATTTCGTAACATTCATCCAAGCATCCAGATGGTTCCCTTAATGAGGGAATCATTCAGTCTTAACGAGCATGTAAGTTGCAAACTGTTTGTTCCATGTTTCCTTTTGGCCACAGTCTCTGTTTAAGCTCTCTCCCACATGACACAGTGCAGTGTATGTTGGAGCATGGCATATTTTGAAGCTTATCTGAATTTGGCATAAAAATACGTGTTCTGTTTTCTGAGAAACTCTGCTTGGGATCGTAGAAAACCGAGGGGATTCTAGCTACAGCGGTTTTGCAGTGTGAACACGAGCACATTTTAATGCCAAAATAATACTTATTGTTTACAGATAAGAATATTAATAATATAACACAGATGGTATACTAATTTATACTTGGGGCCAATAGCAAAATGTGCAGTGATCTCATTAAAAATCTGTTTCAAGATACAGACAAAATTTCATCCTCACATGCAGAGAAACAGATGCCTCTCTGATCCAGTAAGGGCTTAAGTTTTGCTGTTCAAGTTCTTCCTGCCTGGTTATCCCTGCCAGGATATTGTAAAAAGATATAAAATCTTAATTATGCTGTCATACATGTCAGTCTAGACTCCTAAATGCACCAAATATTAGCCTGCAAATCCATATAAAGTTTAAATAGAAATATGTAATAATCCAGGTAGTGTCTATTAAACACATAATCATACCATGATGTGATTGTCTTATCCACACTGAATGTCAAAAACTGTGTGTTTCTGTACAATTTTGATGTGAAAGCTCTTTCCAAGGTGGCTTGATGCTATCAGAATGTGCTAGATGGACTGGTTTTAGTGAGGGTCCTGGTTTTCCCTTGGTTGTATCTACACAGTGAACAAGAGAGAACAGGAATCCTTCCAGCTGGTGAACTTGGACGAGCTGGTGTGACAAGGCTAGTGTCCATAACACTAACCTCTCCTGCTACCCAGAGCGGAATGTGAGGGGACAAAATATTCATGTGGAGTCCTCCTTGGTCTAGGGCTCAGGTGGTCCATGGTAGCCTCCAAACCAAGAAGGGTTTATGTCCTTTCTGCTCCATTAAAATAAACTTTCTGCTCCATTAAAATAAACTGATCACAGTTTTCTACTGGACTATATTATATTCTGCTTGATTATATTACAGCACTGTCAGCTACAACTGTTTTTAATTACACCTTGGAGATTCACAGGTGTTGCTTTAAAAAGTCATCTTCTTTTTTTTTGTCTTCAAGTGGTTAAATCCAAAAGGGTTTCTCAAAACAAGAAAAGCCAGGAGCTTTCTTAAGATTTTCTATCTAATAGCTGGATCCTAGGAGCTTTAAGGAAAATACCTTAGTCTGTGAGACTGGAAATAACATTTCAGAGGTTGGCAGGATAATGTGACTTTGACAGTCATACTCTATGCAAAACTCACCAGCCTCTTCTTCCCTGATACTCTTTTAAGACGTAGATTTTCCAGCTGTATAATGGGACTGTTTTAAGATGTAAAGAAAGCAGCAGGCAATCCTGGAAAAGCTGTGCTCTCTCCACCGAGAAAGACATTTGCTAAATTTGCACTCTCTTCATCCTTTCAAAGGAACAGTTGATCTTTGACCAAGAAGATACTTCATAATTTGTACAATTAATTTTGAATATTTTTCATTTTTCATTATATTTTATAATAGCTAATATAAGTTTAAATGGAGGAGGATAAAAAACAGTCAGAGAATGTCAGTGAAAATTATTTATTACAGTGCAGAACTGTCTGATGAAGCTGCAGTTTGCCACCTTCTTAACTTTAATAAAGAGAAATAAATGGATGTTATTAGCAATTTATTGTAAATATCTCATATGATGCTTGTAAATGGTTTAGATAACATTTCTTTTTGGTACAATATATCTTTTTGATATTGGAACATTTCATTCACCATTAAATGTCATGTATTCTGTTACTATAAAAGCACAAGTGTAAAACTGCTTCCAAGCACACACAGTTTCAGTAAGACATGAGCTTGTTCATGCCAGCTCTTCAGACTTACAAACAAAGTCACTTCCCTCAAAATAGCCACTTTAGGAGTTATGGTAATAGCAACGTAAAGCAGTTTGTGATAACAATGTAAAGCACTCCTGGGCACCTGCATTTGAAGTCCTACAGCTCTTACCCTAACTTTGGTGCAGCACCATCATTTTTGCATTTATACTGGATAGTTTAGGAAAGTGAAGTATACTGGTAGAAAGACATCACAGAATCATAGAATAGTTTGGGTTGGAAGGGACCTGTTAAGGTCATCTAGTCCAACCCCCCTGCAGTGAGCAGGGACATCTTCAACCAGGTCAGGTTGCTCAGAGCCCCATCCAACCTGATCTGGAATGTTTCCAGGGATGGGGCATCTACCACCTCTCTGGGCAACCTGGGCCAGTGTGTCATTGCCCTCATTGTAAAAAAATCTCTTCCTTATATCTAGACTAAATCTGCCCTCTTTTGGTTTAAAACCATCACCCCTTGTCCTGTTGCAACAGGCCCTGCTAAAAACTCTGTCCCCATCTTTCTTAGAGGCCCCCTTTAAGTACATTATGGCTCTACACACTTAAGGAAAGGGATTTTTTTCTTCAATAAATTTTACATTTGTAGTTTAGGAATGTTTTTATATTCAATATTTTTATGTATAACCTAAATAATTGTTTTTCCTTATAGTGCTATCAATTCCTATTCCTTAATTGAAGTCATTGCATAATTTCTGCCATGTGTTTGGAATTTATTTCTGGATAACAAATTGCCTGCTTTAGTTACCTTCTTTCTGTTTGCTGTGTCACTAAGTATACGTAATAGCACTACAATTTGATTTACCATTATTAGAGTAACACTTTGTTCATAGCACATTTATGGAAAAAATCTTGTATTTTCATATTTGGCAGGAAGATAAAGAAAATGTCTTTATTTTGTGGATTTCTAATAGTCCAGTGATTTGCTTAGGCTTTGTCAGTATCTCTTTAAAACTCAACATAGTCTGATACTATTTTTCATCTACAAATGTTGGGTTGCACAGTAGCATCTTAATACCTGTGGACTGAGAGCTGCCAATCAAGAAATGGGTAACTCACAAAATTCAGAGGAGTCACAGAATGATCTCTGGCAGCTTTAATACCTAGCTTTGATTTGGCTACATGACAGTAAACATGGGGCAAAGAGTGGAAAGGAGACAAGAACTGCTAGGGGGAAAAAAGCGTGCAGGTGAAAGAGGTGGTACTGTACTACAGTGATGTACGACCACGGGCTAAGCAAAAGCTGCGTCATACTGCTGCAGCTCGATTCTTTTATTTCTCCCTTTTGCAGGGCTGAAATTGTTTCCCAGATGCCTAGAGCCTTTTGCTCTGTAATACCTGTCTTTAGCAAAACAAGATTGCCAGCTTCTTAGGAACAGGAGTTCCTGGAGGTGACAGTCTACCCCATTGAGTTACCTTCACGGGTACACCCTACTGAGTTCAAGAGATCAAAATACACATTCCCTGTCCCTGAATATAAATTAACCTATTAGGAATATTTATATAATAGGTAACCAATAATGTCTGTAATGGCCAGGCATAGGTCAGAGCCATCCCACATTGCCAGTAACAAGAAGCACCTTGATTAGAGTCATTTAACAACTTCATTACAATTTTCAAGGCAAAATTTTATGGAAAATCCCTAGGGGTTTTGTGGACAAACATGGCAGGCCAGTGGTGCTGCCATGCAGAAAGTTCCTATTCTCAGCCTCAGACCATATTCATAACATTTTTACGTTGTTGTTTATCAGCTCTATGTCTCTCTCAGCCACTGTAGTTGCAGAAGCATTTATTTCATTTCTTTTCAAAGCAACACTACCATGGTGAATTTAGTATCAAGACAATTGTGGTTCTTCTTGACAGATTTTCAGAATGTATAAACTACATGTTAATGCCTCTGTCAATTGATTTTAATCAAATATATGTCAAAAACTTAAAGGCTTTCTAAAGAAGACCTTTCTAATGAAGGAAATACCATTTAAGTAATGCTACTGGAAGTGTAATTTACAAACTTAGCTGCCTTACTGTGCAGGTCACCAAAGTGGCCCGCAAGTGCTGACATTTCCTGGAATATCAACTCATAGGACCAAAAGAGCATTCC
>NW_010555711.1:49299-56180 GCF_000687285.1 Phaethon lepturus
TGTGCCCTTAAGTCTGTACCATTTAAAGCACTTTAAACCAGTACTTACTTGAGTTCCTCCCTCTCTGAACCACAGCAAAGTGATCTAGTCAACTCGGTAAAATTCAGGTGGTGTAAAATATCACCTCGAAACCTTGCTTTTAATCTTCAGTCCTTCTGAGATGGTACACAAAGTTAGTTTTTGCTGGTGAGGAAGCCAAGTTTTTATTGTTACTGCTATCCATTTTTAGATCAAATACAAAACTTGCACTTAATTTTTCCTCTCCAAAAAATAAAAATTCTGGAGGCCTAGTTAAACTAGACAATGCACTGCAACTGTAGGACACTGTCCAATGTTGATTATTCCTGAATATACAGAAGCCAAGTATAGTATAAAAACAACCATACATTTCACTTGCAATTTGATGTGCACTGAAGTTCATGAACAGGCTTCTGTAGCAGACTGCCGTTGCTGTCCAGTATGTTAGACAGACTGAATTACAGGGAAGAATTTTCAGGAGTTGGCTCATTTGACATCTATCAACTTTGATACTTTCATGTTTTGTGAGAAAGTAGTACAAAATTATGAAATAGTGCTTATAAAAAAAAAGAAAAAAAGCTGAGGTAGTTCAGCTTCTTGCCAATTATACCAGCAAATTTACAGGGAAAATGCTTTCCAAGGTACATGTGAAACCATGTCAACTGAACTGAATTGAACTTATCTTGCCGAGATGACTGTCAGGAAAGTGACATACCATAATAAATAATTCAGATTGATTAAAACCAAGGAAAATACTTGGACTGCGAGAGGTTTTGAGAATCATTTAGCATGAAATTCAAATGGATGACATGGGAGAATGGTCACCTTCATATTTCTAACTTTTATATGTTGGGAGAGAAAAGTGACAGCAGAGCACACATCAACAAAGGTACGCTCCTGAGATGTGAAGAGGGTCTCCAGTTGTTCCTTCAAGTACAAACCTGGTTAATAAAGCTGTAAATGCTTTGGATCATTCTTCATTACTTATTTTGTTTTTTGTTGGTGATAGTTACCATATTTTTAAACAAGAACATAGGGCCATATATGTTAGGTGAGGTTTCTATCTTACTCTTCCTGCAAACAGACTTTTAAAAAAGTATCATCATATATTATTGGTGGTGTTTTTTTCTCTACCAATGTAAATAACCACTCAGCTCACTGGGTTTTTTTCTGTACTCCATTTTTTCCTATAACATAGAGATGGTGTTTGCTGAAGTTATAATGCAAAATGAGGCAGTGAAGTGCTATTAGCAATCATTAACTTCAATTTATACATCAGTTGCAACAGAGTAAAAGTCAGAGTGTGTATCTAAAATCTTTTACGTAAACGAAATGTATTGAGCAGTTAAATATCATGCTGTGTAGTTAATAGGCGTGTCTGTGGTAGCAGGTCTTAGTCCTTCAGGAGTAATGGCCCATCAGCTGACCCTGAAGGAGATCCTAGACTGATTTCAGATATGGATAAGAAAATAAACAATAGGGGCAGAACTGAGATCTGAAGTCTAAATTGAAGAAAAGCAAGCAGAGTATTATTGGAGCATGTTCTGTACGGTCTTATATTAAGATTCCCCCCCTTTTTTTTTGTGGTAGTATTTTTAATGATATGTGTCATGTTTTCCACTTCAGGGAAAACACTTTTTGAGTGTTATACCTACCAAGGGTAGAGCACCATACTCTGTTGCTCTAGTGTAGCTGCTCCAGCTTATCAAAAGGGCTTATGTTAAAAAAGCTGAAGTGGGTTGACTTTGAATGCGGTGCTGTCATGCATGTTCAGTTTTAAACCACGGATTCATGTCTACAGCACAGATTAGAATTACTGAAGTTCTATCCACAGTTCCGTATATCTGTGGATAGATCCCTGCAGGAGAGAAAGAGCCAAGTTATTAGTTTTGTTTTAAATATTTTAAGTATTGCAGGAGATGAAAGAATAAGTTTCATATTCAAACTAAAACTGGATGAAAACAAGGGTGCAAGGATGACTGTATTGTCGGAGAGGCTTTAAGGTTGTTTAGAAAAGTGATTTAACTATTCTGATGTTCAATAGCTTTTTTCTTTAAGATCTCAGTTGCTGATAAGAGTTGAAGAGAACTTTGTGTGAGGGAAATAATTCATGTTTTTCTAAAGCTCCAATGCATTTTTTTCGTACTTTTTTCTCTCATGCTCCTTTAATCCCTTCTCCATTTTAGTATACTAAGCTGAAGGAGGCCTGTTTTAAATGGCATTCTCAGAAAACAAAACAAAACCGGAAGGATTTGCCCAAGCTATAAAGGCAAAATTCTTAGGCCCACAAGCAGCGTTTTGATGTTTTCATATATTGAGAAGGCCAGTGCATCTCCAAAGCCACCACAATCATTATCTTTCACAAGAGAAATATCAAGATCTGTAGATCCTACATATGCTTCTCTCCAGTGTAATGTACTTTATCCCATGCACTGGATGTTGTCGTAGAAGCTGTGTGAGTCAAAATACACAAGTTCTGCAATCTAGAATCATCTTTCTGAAGCAACGGAGGAAGTTCAGAAACAACAGCAGCCGTGTTGTAGCTCATCCCTTAGTGTAATGAGCAAACGACATTTAGCAGTTTCATCAAAAGGCAAGCCTGGGAATTGAAAGTTGTCATTTTACTGGACAATAAAATTAATTTTTTTTTCAGTCTTATCTTTTCCCCATCCTCCCACTGGCCACCTTCTGTTCTACAGATGCTCTTTCTCTCTTTTTGCTCTCTCTGGATCTGCTATTTGTTCCCTTTCCAGCATCCCTTTCTTCTTCAACAGGTACTGCATTTTTGTTTTTTCCCTGTAGGTCTAATTAATGAACAGAATTAGATTAAACTAAGAACACATTTGATTCTAATTCATATTAGTCTTTTTTTTACTGCTTCTTAGATCTAGATGAAAGCGTGCAAACTTTGTTCCTTATTTCTAGTACTGTTAGCTCACTTTCTGAAAGACATCTTCTGCAAATCTGACTTCTCTAGAAATGTCTTGCATTGATTATGAACTTAGAAAATTAACACGTTTAAACTGTGTTTTTGGTACTACAGATTTCATTGTCAGTATCAACGTTTTTGAAAACTTGGATTCAGATCCTGGAAGCATAGTCTCAGATCTTGCCCTGTTTTCTTTCAAAAAACAAAACAATCCTTCTCTGACATCCTTGTTCTTTTAGAAGTTAAGAGGAGACATTGTTTTGGTACAAATAGCTGCTGGCCCACATTTTGGAAATACGCGGTCATCCCTAACAAGGTTGTGAATGAGCAAACCTGAAGGTACTCTGTGCACTCCTGAGAGCTCACCCTCCTCCCTGAGACCCCTGAGCCTCGGGGGGTGTACGGCCTGGCACACATCTGTGTCAGGCAAGGCAGCCGCAGGTGCTACTGCTTCGTTCACCGGGACTGTGCGTGCAGGGCCTGTATTAAAAAAATATGCATATCCGCAGACAAGAGGACATGAATCCTTTATGAAGTGCAAAGCCGAGAACTGCAGTCGTAATTTTAGTAGCTGTGGATTTTAAATTAGTTTCTAATTTGCTTGACTTAAAACAATTTTTTTCTGTTTCTAGTTATTCTCTTCCTCTAGATAGTTGAAATTTCATTTATTAACGATTAGAAAGATTCTTCAGTCTTTATTTTCCTTAGGTGCCTTTCTGAGAAAAAATATTTCTGCCCAGACCTTTCTCTAAAATTATGCTTTTAAATTATTAAAAGTCTAAAATTATGACTTTTTGAACCATCTGGCCAAGGGTCGTAAAGCAAATAGTCGATAAAGGGCTTGAGTGGGGAAACTGTTATGCTAGAAGGAAAAACAGTGCAGATGCAAAACATGTGTTAGGAGAACTTCCAATGCACTGTTTGGAGGGTTTTCTTTGGACAAGAAAGATTAGAATAACTAAGCCTCAAATGTTCATAAAATTATTAAATTCCTAACACTGTTAAATACAATTTAAGATAAATGTTGAAGAAGTCATAGTTTTTCAACTGCAATCAGCACAATGCATATTAGATTGAGAACTTTTTAGGCAAAGTGTCATGGTAGCTCATCCTTATCTTTGTAAGAATGGCATCCTAACTGAGATATGTTTTATATACCAGGACCTTTTTGCAGTTGTAAAAGGCAGAAGTGAATCATTTATTTGTGTTCTTGTCCAAAATAACAGAACACGATGGAGAGAAACAAAAGGGCAAAAAAATCTCAGCCAGTTTTTCTCTTCTTAAATGTCACCTTATCTGGGTGTTGATCAGCTGGACATGACTTTGCAGGACTGGGGTTATTTACATATATAGAAGTTGCTTAAACAGAAAAAATAGATTTCATCATTTTATAACTTCATATTCCAGAGACAGAAATGTGCCTCTTGCTGTGATTTGTAAAACTGCCAGTGTATTTTGAATACTAGCTCAAGTTAGATAATAGTTATGAAATATGTGCCTATGAGCATGGAACATTTCAAAAGATACTGTTACAGCCAACATGTAATGTCAGTAGTAGTCTTTAACAATGTTTGCAATAGCAAATATAACATAGTTTTCTTAATTGTTAAAATTGTGTATGAATGTCAAAGAAAAAAACTTTACTACTGAAATATTTGTAGATCTAAATCATTCTGAAATTTTCTATAAATTAGTCAATTATTCTCATATAAACTTTCACATTTAGAGAATTTTCTTTTCTGTAGTACTTTTGAAGGTAATTTAAAGTGAGAATTAGAATAAGAATTCAGAATGGCCTTTGCAACCCAGTATGATTTATTTCTTAACCTTCCCTTGGATGTGTAACAGAAACAAAGCGAACCATCTTTCAAAGTTACATGTAAAATGCTGACATTAGAATGAAAATGCTGACTCTAGTTTTTCTACATTTCATGCAAACACACTGGAAATATAGCCCAGATGGTCTCTAAAGCAATCAATAGTGAGCACATTCTGTTATACATGCTGCTTAAATTAAGTAGTTTCAAATAATAACTGCTGCTGTTTAGATTTATTTTTACTGCATATTTCTATAAGACCATTAAATATACTTTTCGAATAGAGCATACTATAAATATTAGCACAAGGACATTATTTATACAAAGGAAGCCGCCAAACACAATTTAATACAGGTACTCTAATTTTACACTGTGTCTGTGACTAGCTTCAACACAGACTTAAAATAATTTAAAATTAATTTAATCCTTGTGTAACTGTTTCTTAATTTCTTGAATATTCTCAAGTTTCAGGCATGTGCGAAACAGATTCAAGGTGTGGCATAGACATACTCTTACAAGGAGCTCATGATTTTTGTGAGAAATATGATGCACTAGTAAAAAGGCAACTTGAACAACTGTGTTTGGAGAAGAGGTAATCACCATAAAATGTAGACAATATAATTCTGGATCTACTGAGGTATCAAATTTCTGTGACCACAGCAAGCCTAGGATTTTACTTAAGATTATACAAAATAGAAGTCTAAGTTGTTGTACTCTAGCTATCGTCAGACATGGCTGTTCTTTGGGCGTTCTAGAAAGAGCATGTTTTGAGGAGTAATTTAAAAGACAAGGTTGAGGGGATATGAAATTTGATGGGGTCTCTTTCACTGCACACAGGCTCTACATGAAAAGCACAGAATGCTTGAGAAAGCAGCAAAAAATTGGTGACTAAAAGCAGCCTTTATTGTCAGACTAAAGTCAACTGTTTGACAAACTAATAGACATAGAGGAGTTGAAAATGTCTTAGAGGAATGACAATCAAAATTATTTAGAAAATAAAGATTTTGTACAAGAAGGGGCCATAAATAGGGACATAGAAGTGGAATTATGCTGTCAAAGTAGTAAGCCAGAAAGATGCAGCAGTATTTTTGCCTAGGCAGTGGTGATACCAGCCAAGTCCAGCAGGGAGTAAAGGTCTGATCATGTTTTGGGACTCTGGACAGAATAATGCTTGGAAATATATTCAAGTGGAAGCAATGATACTCAGCTATAGCAAGGCTGGCTTGACCAAAATGAAGGATCAATGCTACCAAAATATTTTAGGATAGCATGAGTAAGTGAGAGTGCTGTCCATGTGACAGAAAAAACTATGAGATAATGCTCATTTAAAGCTCAGTTTTAACATTTTGCTTGTACAGGAATACCAGAAAATCATATGAGAAGCATGGCTAAGTAAAATGAGGTAAGAATTTAATACAGAAGGCTACATAATGGCTCCTCAACGTAAACCTGGTGTTTAAAACTATTTAAGAATAGATTTAAGATAGTGGATAAGAAAGAAGATGTCAAAAACAAAAGGCTGCATAGTTAGCTTTGGGGAGGATGTGGAGTAAAACTGAGAGGGGAACACAAGCTTTCCATTGGGCAGCAGAGTTGAAATATGAGAAGAGAGGATGCTGAGTGTGAAAGAATTTTTAGAGTCAGGGAGTAGTTTCTATCTTCAAAATCTGTCAGAGCTCAAGGAGAATGAAAATAAGATTTGTCCAGGAGGACGTCATTCGAAGCATCGATTGATGGAAGAGCAAATTAAATACTGAAAATCTGTGAGGTTTAGAGCAACCCAATAACAGTGATTTAGAGGACAAAGCTCATAATTGATGTGACAAACATGACCATGTAGCTCTTCTTATGAAGAATGTGTAAATCTAACCTTTCTAAAAAGCTACCATGACAAAGTTTATATTATTTGAAAAAGTGTGTTCCTCTAAAGCAAAATTTGTTTAGAGGAAAAGTTACTTTCAACAAGGAGTTTGATTTATAAAAGAGTGGAGAGAAAAGTCTCGTATTTCTTCGAAGAAGTGACAATTTAATATTTAAGTCTTACTGTGTTTGAGAAGGTAAAACTTCAAAAAGATACCAAGTTGAGAGTTTCCTGCTTGACCAACCTGATCTCCTTC
>NW_010555712.1:0-4740 GCF_000687285.1 Phaethon lepturus
AACCTAGTGATTCTGTGATTCTGTGAACATAAAGACAGTTTATCTAATCAAGCTGTCTGGGTTGGATAAAACACTTTTTTTCATTGCTTTTTACAGGAAATTCTATTCCCCCCCCCCCTTCTCCCCCATTTAAGAGGCCTGCAGATGAAATTAGGAAAAGATGAAACAAAATAAACAATACAAACATGTTTACAAAAGTACATCAAAGTGAATACCAAAGCAGGTTTAATTAAAATGAATTCCCTCCTGTGGATGACACTAGTGGCTTCCAGAAATATGCAGACATCAATTAAAATGATTCATAATGGGGAAAAAATGGAAAAAGACCCTTATAACACTACAACAAATGAATCTTTTGCATATGCAGTGTAGGTGATCTGCGTAAGAATGGATTAGGAAAAACATATTTAAAGGAATTGTTTTACTTCTTAGATTAAAAATAAAATAGGAAAAAGAGACTTGAGTTGTCCATGACTGCTTTCTAAACTGTACACAGAGCTATCATGAAGTTCCAGGATATAATGCGTTGGCTTTCAGGTGTTTCATTCAAAATGTGGATAGTCAGTTTAGGAGGTTATATTTCATTCCCAACATGATCTTTAAAGGTCCCTTCCAACCCAAACCATTCTATGATTCTATGATTCTATGATTTAATTTTATTTTTTTACAACGGAAAATGTTCTAAACAACTCTAAATGTTGCTATATTGAACAGTTTTTTGGGTGATGCACTTATTTAATGGAAGCTAAAACAGAAGCCATACATATCTGGAGCTTATATGGACTGTATAGTCTACCTAAAATTATTTAATGCATTTCTTTTTCTTTTGTGCTCTTTGTTTTATTGATTGACACAATCTGAATGAGCAGAGGAAACTGGACAATTTACTGTGATATAGCTGTTTGTATTTTCCCAGAATAGGAAATAGGTTTAGAATAAGTTTTGAAATTGTATAGGGCTTTGAACAAAATTCACAAAGTAATGGCATTTTGCAAAACAAATGTATAGGTGTCGATCAGACATTGTTGTTCAAGTCTTCTCATTTTGCTCAAAGATTGCTTGTGATTATCTCAATATGTATGGGAAAGACTACTAACAAATCTGTTGTTATTTGAAACTGAGTTTTGTGAAGAAATGATAATATGTCATAAGGAAAAGCATGAATGAGAAATGGTTCAAGTAATATAGCAAAAAAAATGAAAAACGTGACTTCTGTTTATCTTCAGTGCTTTTAAATACAACTAAGATGAGAACTGCAGCAGGTCAAATGTCAATTTTAGTTTAAATTTCATTCTTTACTTACTGAGACACACGGACATAAAAAATATCCTTAATAAACAAATGCTTTAACTGATTCTGAAAAATGCCACATGAACCTGCCATTGAAAAGACAATCTGTGAATTCTGATGTGCAAATCTCCATTCCAATGGCGATTTGGTCCAACTGGACCAAATCCATTTTTATTTCACTCTGCCATTAACATGACTGTTAGACCTGAAAGGTGACAATTTCTTTCCCCACCCTTTCTTCAAAACTTAACTGTGATCAGCATTTAAAAATGTTTAATGTTATATTTCACAGTAAATATTGTGCTTTATCTTCCTTGTACAGTAGATAAGAACCCAATATATAACATTTGAGCCCTCGAGCTTGCTGTACTATCTGACAGTGTCAACTGAAATGAGAATACAACTGTTATTGCCCACACATCTGCAGGTTTGGTTTTGTTAGTTTACTTTCTGATTCCATTTTGATTGCTATGAAATTGCTTCAAAATGGCACCAATTTATATCATACCAGAAGAAAAAAATATTAATATTCAGTAAAGGTAATTCTATCCATTAAGAATCTATCTATCTTTTTTTTTTTTTTTTTTACTTTGTTTATACTTTCTAACACTTTCATTACCAAAAGACTACACCTGTTTTGGATAGATATTGTCATATTATTTCTTTCAATCATTTCTGTGAGCTTCTGCTATTTGTTTATGATCACTCGTATTAAAAAAACATCTGTCAAGAACAGTTTTATTCTTTCCAGTTTCCATCTTTTGCACAGCTAGCCCTTCTCAGCTTGAATCTTGCACACTCTGGGTTTTCACAGCTATTGCAACGATCAGTTAAGGAATATACTGTTTTAAATTGCATGTCTGGGCTAGTTTGCAACCTTGCATTTCAATAGGAAACCTGCTCCAAATGCTTCCACGCAGATTCTGACAGATTTATCTTTAAAAATAGTTACAAATCCAGCACTTAACAAGATGACACAGGCTTCTTGGGGTTTCAGCAATTTAACACTTCAGTTTTAATGCCCAACTTCAGGTGCTCATGCAGTGTTGCAAGCTTTATCACTTGATTGTGTCAGAGCTTGTAGACAGGAATTTTCTCTACTGCTTTTTCTTGAAAATCACTCAAGACTTTTTCCAGTTCTACATTCAAATGACTGCATCTGTTGACAGTTTCTTTGTAAGTTATTTATCTTTATGTATCTAAAAGTATTCCTATTTATGTTTAATCCTAAAAAGGAATGACGCTTTTTTTTTTTAAATAGATTTACTCACAAAAGTTCTGTTTGAGTATAACACAAACTTTAGGTGTAAGTGCGAATGAGTAGTTGAATATAGCAGTGAACAGAATAACTGTACCTGAGATTCCACTAACAGAACATGGCCAGTTAATTATCATTTGCAAAAGCAACTGGGTCAAGAGAATAATCCCTGTTTTGTATGATTAGTTGGCAGTATTCATCTTCAATGTATGGACGACCAAGAACCCCGTTCTTCAAAAATCATCCACATATTTGGCTCTTGATCTGAATGAAACCTATCTAATCAGCTACATATTTTCAGTATACCATGTAAATTAATGTACAAATCATGTATTTATTTAATCTAGCTATTCACGGTTCAACATAACAAAACAGGACATATAAAAGAAATAAGAGAATAAGTATGACCATGACAAATGTGGATAATAGGAATTAATAGGCAGGTATGTTGCAGTAAAGACTGTAAATTTAGGTTCTTAAGGAAAAAAAAAAATTAAAAGACTTTAATACTGCCCAGAATATAGTTAATATGCTTCCTATTAACTTCATTCAATTTTTAAATGATAAATTTTTGTCTGAACTGATTTGAAGAGAAACAGAAAACTCACAGATTTCTTGTACGTGAAAAGTCTTGAAGAAGAAATAGTCTTTTTTTACCTAGGACTACAAGCATCCATGGTGGAACTACCTTTTTTTTGTTTCTTTGTTTTATACTACACTGTGCAGGTGCTACGACTTAAGTAGATAAAACAAAAAAGGAAGTTTCTATATTTGCCTTATACTTGTTGCTTAGCAGGTAAACCTCTGGATAAGTGAGGAAGTTAAGTACTCTGTTTCTAAGAGTATCAAAGCAGACATAACTATGGTGGTTGGGAAAAGATGGTTGTCTGCCGCAAGGAAT
Organism: Phaethon lepturus; assembly: GCF_000687285.1. Lineage (NCBI taxonomy): Eukaryota > Metazoa > Chordata > Aves > Phaethontiformes > Phaethontidae > Phaethon > Phaethon lepturus. The sequence continues at coordinate 3,450 of NW_010555712.1, forward strand.
CTCAGAAACAAGGAGTCTCAAAAAAAGGAAAAAAAGAAAACATAAGTTAGTTCAGTCAAGGGAAAACTTTGAAGATTAATAAAGGGAACATCTAGGACAGAAATCATCAAATCTGTAAAGATACATGTGTTAGGATTAAAATGTAAAGGGAAAGCCTTTTTTACTTAAGCAATTTCACATACATAAATTTTAGAGATTAAAGTCTTCAGTGTCTCTAATGAATAGAGACATGGTCAGTTCTACCTCAAAAAAGGCTGAACTCTAAGAAGAATCTTCCAATTTTTAAATAGATATTCTCTCTCCTGACTATAACTTTCTTAATGAAAATATTGGTAATATCTCATATAGATTCTCTACCATCAAATCCTGTTTTATTCCATCACTCTACAGATTTTTTTTGTATCTGTAACCCATTTTCAGGCCTGGCAGAAAATGTGCTGTTCCTTTATAGTCTACAGATTTCAGCAAAAATTACTTTTCAATGCTTTCACTTTTTCATTCTCCAGTGAAAAGGAAGTTCATCCAACAATGACAATAATGTGGTTATGGAAAAGTCTATCCCATTTTCTGTTATGAAGGAGGAAAAAAGGACGCATACATCCCTCCTCATCAACACTCATGTTTAAGGACAACAGCAGCTAGGACAGAAACTCCCATTTCTCATTTAAATAATATTTGGGGATCTTGCACTTCCCATCTCCTTCAGACAATGCTGAAACCCAGAAAAAATAACATATAGTTTTACTTCTAGCCTTTTAATAGCTTGAGCATTTTAATGAATTATTGAAGCCTCTCTCAAAACCCTTTCCTTCAATAGTCATCTTCAAGCGCAGATTCCCTCCTTGTTTATCCATATGCTCCCCATATTCCTAATGCAAGTATCTCTTTGTGGTATCTGTTAATAATTTGTACTCCCTTTGAAGATTTTTAGAAGAGAAGCCTTTAATCTTACAGCACATCTTGGATTTGTTTTTTCAATCTGCTGTAACTTTACACTTCGCATTCTTAACTACTTCCCCACCTTATTTGTAAGATTTTAATAAAGGATTCTATTCAAAATATAAGAAATTCATGGAACTTCTCCTAAAATTGATCTTTCTTTTGTTTCGCTCCAGCTATATTTCTCACCTTTTCCACACAATTCCCTTTCTTGTTAAGACTTATTTTTAACTACCTTTGACAAATATTAGAAAACAAAAATCTTGTCAAATGTAATAAGGTATGCATAAATACACACACACACATCAAATGATCTAAAACCTAAAAAGTTGATCTACATTTTGATTCCCTA
>NW_010555713.1:0-12924 GCF_000687285.1 Phaethon lepturus
CCAACCCTAGTGATTCTGTGATTCTGTGATTGGCAAAACAAAGAAGATTTAAAATTTACTACCGAAAAATCCTTTTACTGTCTGCAGTTGTATGTAAATGGCAAATATTTTCATTTTGTTGTGTTGTCATAGGTTACCAAGGGGGGCAACTTTGCCTTTTCCTACAGGCCAAAATGGCTTTGCACCATATCTGTGATAAGGGGAGTGCTGAGACAACTCTGAGCTGTTGTCACTGAATTCTCACCCCTCTCCATGTCACGCAGCGCTGTTCAAGGATAAAGCTGTTGACTTTCCCCCTTAACCAGGCTGGGCCTTTACAGCATAAGTGAACAACATATTAGGGGTTAAAAGTAATCTCCCTGCCAAGAACACTTTTCTGACTGGGGACTTCCTTTTGAAAATTCTGGCTCCAAGAGGAAAGTAGAAGAGGGTGTGCTAAATGCTTTACTACTTAATTTTGAAAATATCAGGATGACGCTTTCCAAAATAAATATTGGAGAGGTTCTTAAGCAATATATGCATTGGACTGTAGCTTAGGCTGGCACTCAGCCATGGTTAGGTGGTGTTTGGTTCTGGTTTCCCAGCCAACCTCTCATGAGTAGGTGTTAAAATGTGGGGTGAAAGAGTGATGAGGGAGAAGTGATGAAGGAGAAGTTGAGATTACCTCTCTGACACAAATTGCCCTGCTAAGGTCAAGGCAAATATTTTTAGAAGGGAAAATTGATCAGAATTCAATACTAAATGTAACCCAGTGACATGAAGTTTCTTCTTTCAAACTTTCAAGCTTGCACTGAGATGAGTGATGTCCCTCCCGAAGTACTCTTGCTCATACTCCTTGTCTAAACCCACTGCTCCTCAGACATTACCTGCTCGTGATGGAAGCTCCTATTTTTCACTTCTGAGTCCTTTGATTTCCTACAAAGTCTGGGAAAGCCACTTTCCCCACAGCTCCTGCCTGGTATAACTTGCACAACTATGCGAGGCTCTCGCTCAGCATTGCTGCCTCTCTGTCACTTCCATCTTTGAACACAAGCCCAGGATCCCCAAGATGCCACTGCCGTTACATCTGTATGGGACTTTCAGATTGCTGTACATCACTGCACATGTGTTTGTTTTCAAAGTCAACAACAAATGTAACATTAAACACCCTTGACTGCTCCACTGAACAGCTTTGTCTGCTTCATGTTGCAAAACAGACCTAATTCTTACTGTAGCTGGTTTGTGATTGAACTAATGGTGCATGCAGAATCATAATTCAGCAAAGTGAATTAAATTATCAAAGAGTCTTTTTCAGTCAACACTTACCACTGCCTATACAGCAGTATACTTGTGGGAGACCAAATTTTTTCACATGACTTAGAGGGAGGTGGATGGCCAACTGTGGACAAAGAGGAGGTAGAGGTGGCAATTCACAGAAGAGTTGAGGGGCTGGAAATATGCAAATGACAAATCTAAACAAATCATCAACCCTCCAAAGGAGAAGTGTCAGTGGATTGTAGGAATAATTTCCTCTTGCAGATCCCATTTGTAAGGCATTGACTGTCATTCATTACCCTTACAGTTTAATGAGAGACATGAATTATTTATTTGAGATTATTTTCCTCTTTTGGGAGGAGGGTCCTCAAGTAGTTCCTGGCTCTTTCAGGCCAAGGTAAAAATGTATCACTTAATTTTTTTCCCGATAAGAACCTGACCAAGCATCTCTGCATGGCAATAGAAATTTTTCTTTTGACTCCAAAGGAGGCAGACCTAGTGTCCCCAGTGCACTCCAAACCGGCTTGTAATGTTACCTGGTCCAAACACCATCGTGACAATGTAGCTTCAGTTTACCTGACTTACCAGATCACACACCTTCACCTGACCAAAGAAAACTGTTGACTTTCAGGAACATGCAGAAAGGCATGTTTATGGAACATTTTCTTTCTCCCTTGAGGAAGCAATTTGAAGATTGCTGTGAAGTTTTTGTTCGTTTGACTGGGTTATTTTGTCTCACTTGTTAAGGAAGTTATTTTCCTTACAGGATGCACTTTGACTAATCTTTAGGGCCAGAACACATCCCAGAGGATGCACAGCTGACCCATCCCAAATAAGACTGGGACCAAGACGAGCACTAATCTACTGTGGGCTTTGTACAGCAAAGGCGAGTTTTGGCTTAGCAGACATTATCTCTTAGAGGAAGTCAGCTCTGGAAAGTGTCCAGCCAATCCCTCTATTTTTATAGGCACAAAAAGTCATTGGATTTTCTCAGTGAAAGAGGTAGATCTGGATCTTGGTTAACTATGGAAACATAAGGTTTAAGAAAGGAAGATGCCACTCTTCCCTTCTTCCTCTGAAGTACCAGAGAGGATCTCATTGTTCTTAAATAAATAACAACTGCATCTCCCATCAATCACAGTTTCGTTGTTCTTGGAAGATCATCCTCTTTGTGAAATCTTAATTCCCGTCAGATATTCTTTGCTTCTTTTCAACAAGTTTTGGACTGGACCTGAAGTAAACCAACTGGTTGCAGTCTCACTGCAGGAAAGCTGCTATTCAGGAATGTTGACGAGACTATGGCTATGTTTCTCCAACTTGGGAGGATCAGAAAGTTGGAGATTCCCAAAGCAAGGTCAGTTCTAACTGTGTCCTATTTGAAAGCTGCTCGTTACCCTTGTTCTTAAAGATCTGTACATCTGGACATTTCACTGCCTCAGCAGACTACCTATTTCTTTCCTACCTGTACCATTTGAGAGTTCTTCCCAATGTCTAGTCCTATTTTTCTTTGTAGTAATCCATGTCCAAAGCACAAGACTATATTAATTTCTCCCAGCAGTAGCATTTTACACACCTAGGTGACTGTTACTGTGTTTTCCCCTCCATTACCTCTTACTCTCTCTAGTTCTCATCTGTTCCTTCAGTCAACCCAACCAGCTGGATTTTCTAGATCTCAAATCATTCTCAGTTCCTTTCCTCTGGGCTTTCTCCCCTTGCTCACCATCCTTCTCAAAGTTCCCCAGATTGGCAAGTCTGCTGCTGAGTCCAAATGGGGCTGCGTGGAGCAGAAAGAAAGCTTCACCTGTCTTTCCATCAATGTTTGCTTGTCTATCCCTGTAAAGAAGAAGAATATGGGGCAACAGGTTGAAATTATTGATTTATGTTCACATGCTGATCCACTGTAATCTCCTGCTCTACCAAACTGCTGGTCTACATCATGTATTTGTGCAGATGATTAGCTCTGCCTAGGTGTGCTACCCAGTACTTCCGCCAGACAAATAACACACTGGCCTCCCGTTTGTCAAGACAGTTTTGCATTCAAGGGCTGGTCTGCAGTAAATATTCTTGCAGTCCCTTCTGGGTTTCTGTCATCTGTATAATCTCGATTCCATCATCTGTTAATGAAAATACCAAGCCAAGAACAGCCCCTGTGGAGCCCCATTTGATGCATCCTTCCATTTTTAGCCTGCCCATGGGATTCAGGTCTGATCCGTATTTTGTTGACCCAGTGCTGATCCCTGGGCAGGAGAGAACAATTTTACATAAAATTCTGACACAACCCCTATTCTTTTCTCCTTCTATTGTGTCCTCTAATACAACTAATAATAAGGCAATGAAATCATTGCCTCCAGCTGTTTCCCAACGGAATTTACCAAAAGGGTAGTGAAATGATCTCATTTAAATCTCTTTCCACACAAAGCATTGAACCATACCAGCCAACACCAACACTGGTTCCAGTGTGGTCATAGTGCAATTTCCTTGACAGTCCTGGACAGTTTCAGGGAGATTACAAATGGATGGGGCCCGTTTGGTTCCAGCTGGACTGGAGTGCAGATGGATCCCAAATGTCAGAAAATGGATCCTCACAGTTGAAATACTTGTGGATACTCAAATTCCCTTGGAAAGTGACAGTTCTGGAAATAACATTTTCAGTACCAGTAAATTAGTCCCAGAATGGCATTTCCTGGCATGTCCACAGTCTGGATGTGGTTAGCTTGAAAGAGATGCAGAAAAAATATTGAAGCAAAGATACTGCTGTGCTCAGAGGTGCCCCATGGGAAAATATCTAGGCTTGTTCTCTCACATTTTAAAGCTCTCCCTTTTTATTTAAATAGTGTTAAGATTGGTACAGGTAACTAAACTCAGGGAGGCCACTGGCTTGTATGAAAAATAGGACAGTTATTTGGATGTGTTAAAGCAACTCAGACAGACAGCTAACATAATCTACTGTGAATTTTTTATTTCCTCACTGTGGAATGATAAGTCTATCTGGACAAAGCCGTTCAGCCTCCAAGTCCAGTGGTGGCACACGGCAGGAGCACTGCAGAGGCTTAATTGTCCAGCTAAAACCCTGTGACGGCTGACAGTGCTCAGCACTTTGCCAGGTCGGACAACAGCTGGCAGGAAAAACATTTGAAAGCGAAGTGTTAAGATTTTAAGAAGATAATCAAGTATGTTTTCCTAAAAAGCAAACAGAGCTCAAATGCTTTGAAGGACCTGAAGCCGGTGTTACTGCCAGGACAGCTGACAAGAGCAGGCTGAGAAACCTGGTTTCCCTGGGATGCTCCTGAGTGCCTACAAAACGCCCGGCAGATTCCAGCACTGACGAAAGCAGCCACAAGCACAGCAGGTTCAAGCATGCCAGGATTTTCTCCACGCAGGCAGAGAAGAAAAAAAACACTGTGCTAAAATTCCTGAGAGATTTCTGCCAGTTAGCTCATTCTGTACTGTCCCTTTCTATAATGGAGCCAAGAACAGAGATATACATCAAATTTAGACCAGCTGCTCAGAAGTACATGCAGATACCAACAATTTAATCACTTTTATAGGTAATGCTTTATGGCAATTCCCAAGTAGGGACTGTAGCCTGGACTATAATTTTGAATGAAAGACCTAAAATTCAAGATTAGTTTTGAATGTGTGTGGGAGAGAAAACAAGTGAAATCTCCTTTATGTGCTGTCCGAATTGTTTATGTTTAGACTGAGTGATCTGCAGAGCAGATGGCTAAATAATTTCCAAGCTTCCCGTAGGAGGCTGAATACTCTGTGTTTGCAGGTATGCACATATAGATACAGTACATCTTGCTCTACCCTTGTACTTACTGTGAGATGCCTGAGTAGGCCTGTGGCTGCACACAGGGCATCATTGTGTCCTGGCTACCTGGCTACAGGAGCCTTCCCCAGGTCTTCTGCGTAATAAACAGACCAGTGAAATCATTTACCATACAAAAAATCAAAATATTTCAGTCTAAAAATCAATGTATGTTACCTGATATGATATATGAACTGTGGTAATCCAAGATGTGATGTGTGCTTTGCTTTAAGTTCATACAAATGTCAGTGGATATTTAACAGATTCAACTTCTTTTTTTTCTTTAAACTGTATGAAGGGAATGTTTTTCTTCATTCTTATTTTAAATATGAGCATTGAGTGACATTTCCTTTAATTTGGAAATAAAATATGGCAGTACCATTACTCAGTCTGTGCATGAGAAAATGGATGCCTTGCTCGTGTTACAGAGGTAAAGCATTGCTGTTGGACCATCCCAGTACTAAACTATAAAGAAAATACAGCCCTATTGATGTAAGTAAGTTGCTTACAACTTTTTTTTTTTTCCCCCATGACTGTTGCTACAACACTGAAAAGGAATGAAACTGGTAAAAAACACCGTTTTCTATGCTCATCTCATTTTGTGATTGGAGCGGGCAAAACCTGGCATTTTTTTTATAGCACCAGAACCATCTCGTTTATAAATGGGGCCTATTGCATGTGACGTGATTATGCTCTTGGATTTCAGAATTTGGGAAATCTTACACTGGATCCTACAGTCTTTTTACACCAGCAGTTTGCCAACCAGTACCCCATGCCAGTGCCCACCAAAGGCTATACCTGTTTTATGAGAGACATGTAAATATTTTACATTCCATCTGCCTTATTGAGAATGCATGTTGACTCACCATTTTTTATTATTAAACTATGTATTTTTCTTGCTGCTAGAAGGGATTATTTGCAGATGTTAATATATTTATATTTCTTGAAATCTTCAAAGAGCGGTCTTTGGGTTTAGTATTCATTTTTTTGAACCTGAAGTTCTGTGGTTAATTCCATGAACATGATTGCCACAACATGTACTCTAGTTTTAGCTGTTTTTCTTTTAACATTGTCATTAATAAAGCATCTCTGTCTTATAGAAGTGAAGCGTCCTCCTTAGACCTTTCATAACCTGAACTGTATCCTATCAGAGAGCAATTCTCCACCCTTTTATGCCTCTAGAAACATGCAATCCGTGTTATAAATATCAATAGAGCTGTAAAGAAGCAACATCAAAATCTCCAAGACAACACACAATGATACAACAAATCAAAGGCAAAATAGTGATGGTTCGATTAGACTTTTAAATAGGATATTAAAATGAGGTTTGTAGTTAAATACAATTGTCTCTCTGAATTTGGCAGTGAAATCATTAACCAAATGATGTTAAATTTGCACAGATTGTTGAATAAATGAGTAAGACTTGCTTTACATGGTAGCAAACCAGCCAAGAAACATACATACAAAGAACTGCTAGTAGTCCACATGAACAAATAACTAATTTACACAAGGATAAGAGTATTTTTTAAAGATCAGTAACTAGTCCTCACATGGATTAGCCCTCTTATAGTCTGTACAGGTCGGGGAGCAAGGTGGGTACAGATATATGTTGCTGTGTAATAAGCTAAGGTTTCTTGCTTGTTTTAAGAATGGGTGCTGTTAGCTATATTGATATTAATCAACGTTTATAGCTATATGTTCGAGGCATGTAACAGTGACATAATTTTAAATGCTCATTTATGTCGTTATTTTGGTATAGATGCTTCCTCTGTCTGATCCCTAGGCTACATCCAGAGAAACCGAGGTATCTGGATGCACAGATAAGAATGATGCAGAGATTTTTCTGAAAAATGGAATCATCCAAACAGAACTTTTACAGCTCAATTTATGAGTTGGCTTTAGCTACTGCTAGCAATAAATATTCAGAATATTTTTATAAACTGTGCTGTGATTTCTTCCTCTTAATGAAAAAGTTATTTTCTAAAATCCATCAACTTTTGGATATTCATCACCTGGAGTTATATTTTAATATACAGTAAAAGTGTGCGAGAAAGCCAGAATAAACAACATCAAGGTATAACTTTTCTTTCAAAGGTGAAATGTAATTTTAATTAAGACTTAAAAACAGGATTATTTGTTATCATGTATTATAACGTACTCATTTGATTAACTAAGAGCAGGGAAAAAGGCAGTTTTTCATCACAGTATATGCAGCCTACAACTGAAATGAGATCCTGGTTCTCATCTCAGCCATATACAGTGGTTACTTATGGGGTAGTCCCAGTCCAGGTCATCACTTCTTAGAACAGGAAAATTGTAATCAGACCCTTGAGAATTTACAAATCAGCTACGTTTTTGCCAATACATCAAGCAGGTCAGGAGAGCAAGGGGCACATAGCAGCTTGTGTGGACATAGCAGAACTCCATCCTCCTTGAAACTGTTGTTTGACCCTTGCTGCCCACTGGGAACCATCTCCATACCATGCTGTTCCCTCAACCCCCACCTGCAAGAGGGGTGGCTGGCATGGCAGAAACAGCCTAGTAATTAAACAATATCAACAACTATGGATGAGCACTTGAGCCTTATTCGCTGGTACAGACATGGCTAAAATATGCAGAACTGGGAGACGGTGCTGACAGATAAGCGTTAATTTGAGACCTGAAATGAGAGACCTTGGTGGTAGAGTGGTGAACATACATGTATACAGTGGTCCACGGGGAAACAATTTGCAGTTGGGAACTGGAAAATCAAAGGGAAGTGTGAGTTAAAGCTAACATTGGCTGAGTGGAGGGGAAGGAGGAGAGTCCAAGTAGCTGAAGGCCAGGTTGGAACTTGGAGGAGGGTGGAATATGAAGCACAGAAACACATTTAAAATAACAAAGTAATTCTCAGAAGTTATTTCCCCCAAGTATTTCGAGCAATGAAATAACCACACTGGTCAATGCCTATGATGTGATCTCATTCCCAGAAGTACAGTTCCAGTTTCAAATACCCTCATAAAGTGGTTATGTCATAGAGATGCTTCCAATTTTACAATTGAAATAGACTGAGAGAACAGATTCTCTACCAGCATAGGCTAATGAAGCAGATTGGAGAAAAGACCCTCCCCACTTATTAATAAAACTAACATAATGCCCCTAGAGGAATTAAAGGAGTTTGGTGTTTTATTTAAAGTTGTGCTATATTGAAAGGCATTGATATTTCCACTCCAAGGACTACAGCATATCCACTTAAAATATCTAGGTTCACAAAACAACTCAATAAAGCGGTTCAACTCCAGTGAGTTCAGTGGAGTTGTGCCAACCATGGATTTGGCCTCCTGATTGTAAAATACAGTCTGTTAGAGTGTGAATGTTATGAAGTTTCAGATCCAAGTAAATATCAGACAACAGCAACTATATTCCATTTATTTCAGAGTTCACCTGGGGACTTTGCAAGAAGAGAAGTCTTGTTTCCATCTGCACAATACTGGGATGATTGTAATATCTTAAAATTAAAAAGAAAGAAATGAGGCAAATAAAATACTAAATGGGAAAAGAGAGAAAAGACAAACCATGCTAGGGAAATGGCACACAATGGGCCAAATTTGTTGAACAATACACAATAGTATGAGAGTCTGATGTTTATTTTCAGTGTTGAATATGCAGGATACATTTAGTATGCTCAAGATGCATTATTCAATCTGCAGCAGCTGTCTTTGTACAGAACTCTGCAGAAGAATCAAAAGGAGCAACGTACAGTAAAACAACCACACTAGGTACCTTGCTGTGTCCCCTGCTAGCTGTCACAACACTCCTTCCTTCTATTCAAATGCAGCACATAGCTGAGATTTTCCCAAGCAACAGTGTTAAACGTTTCACAGGCAAAGACAGACAAGCAAAGGAGAGTAACCTCTTTGTGTGAAATGATCTGTACCCACCAATATTTCCACAAGAAGAAATAACTATTTGTTGTTAAACTATCAACTCAAAACAATGAAACATCAAGGGTTCAAACCTAAGTGAATTGTTAGGTATTTTCCGCAAGAAGATGGATCCATTTCAGAACTAGATTTGCACTTACACCCTACTTCTGGAAAGCATCATTATTCATTTATGTTTTGCCTTCCTGGAACAGGAACGGATGTAAGCATGAGTTTCTGTGACTTAGAAGAATAAACTATTGTCACACAGACCATAAAACATAGAGAAAAGGGAAAAGATGCTGTTGCTTCTGTCCATTTAGTCACTAAATCTGCGCTTGGTTGTGACCACTTTGCATCTGAGGAGGAACAGCATCCTTTCCAGTTCTTTATTTCTCTTAATGTCCTCACACTGCCCTATCCAGATGGCATCTTTGCCATTTGTTCCATTTCTGTCCTTATCTTATTAGTTCGACTCTGCATCCTCTAGTGCCATCAGACATATATTCTCCCACTTGTCCCATTTTAAAGTCGGAAACACGAACCAGTGGTCAGAACATGTGTCAGATTTTCCAGGTGACTTTCTTCTGCTCCTATCACCATACTGTTGTGTCTCCCTCTGCTATATTTTATGCTTATCACTGCTAAGGATGTTGTTAAACTGAAACACAGTGCTTGTTTACAGGGAGATGTACAGGAAAATTAGATACAGATAGGCCAAAGCCAGAGATCCACTTCTGGAGGTAGCAGTGCAGGTGCTGCAGCTCCCAGTGGCTCCCAGCTGGTGGTCAGAAATAACCATCCTGCCCAGGGAAAGTGTGATGTGAAGACTGTCTAACCCACCTGAATGAAGATCAGGTGGGTTGTCTCACCTTCAGGAACACGTCATCCTTCCCAGAGCATCATCCTTTCCAGGGAGCACAAAATGAAGATTTTCCAAGCCTGACCCTAAACGGGAGGGTGAAGGAGCCCGCAGGCTGAGGGCACACATGTGGAGAGGAGCAGGAGCTTCCCCAAAGACCTGGGTGCACAGGTAGGACTTGGGTTCCTGAAAGGCAACAGGTATTAAAGGTGAATTGTAATTGAGGGTTATAGCTCAATCAGGCTACCGCTGGACCACAGTTGACAGTACGAGCTTATTACCTTCTCCCTCAGTGATGTGAGCTTACCGTGAGGACTTCTGTGGTTCTTCATGGGACCCATGTGTGAATGCGCACCAGTTTGTTTTCACAGGGGGTACAACGGAAGCCTCCTTGCTTCTTTTGCTCTGGGTCAGAAAGAACCTTGAAGAAGAGAGAGGTCCTGCCCTCTGAGGAAACAACAGAGCATGGTGGGGTGCAGGAAAAGGGTCGTTTCTGGAGCACAGGATAAGCGTGAGAGAACCAGCAAGGATGGGCAGATCCTGAAGTACAGAGAGGCCATTGAGAAGTACAGGGAACACAGGGAATACAGGTTCAACAGAGATTATAGAAAGAAAGATTTTGGTGTAGCAACCAAAACCAGACTGTAAATTTTGCCACTCATTGCTGAGTTGCTGAAGTTCTGAGCAGCCCTGACAGAATGCCTCCGTCTTGCCAGGACATAGTGCAGGAGGAAGTTCATTTACAACCCCTCAATTTACTACATTTTGTTCTAGACTTCCTCCATGGTAAGTTTGTTCCTTCAGCTTTTACTCAAATAAAACCTAGTTTTAAACTTTTAAAAGCTGCTTTTGGTCTTTTGGGTTGCATACTGCAAGGTTGTGCAGGATGCAAAGCTCTGGTGAACCTGCGACGCCTTCGCCCCTGAGTGACTTTGGACTGAATTTAGAAGTGCACTCAAACCTTTCATCTGGCAGATGAGGCGCAGCAAAGAGCTGAGGGAGCGATGTGTAGTCGTCAGAGCTGCCTGCGATGAACATTCCTCTGTGACCTAAATCGCTTTCAACTCCTGTGTGGACTTTCTCGTTCAGAGGTGAAGTCTGAAAGATCAGAGCACCACCTGGGCACCGGCCACACGCCAGCACGGCACGATTAGAGCTCGTTAGCTGCCGGGCGTGCCGCGGCAAGCATCGCGCCTGCTCCTGCACGCGCTCCAGTTGGAGTTCGCAGACGCGCATGTGTGGCCGGGACAGCCCCAAAGCACGGCTCCCAGAGCTCGCCCCTGGTCACGGGCAGCGCCTTCAAAACCCACCTGGGCCGAGGAAATGAGGGTGAATAATGTTACATCTGTTCTAATGTTGAATTAGTGTACCCGGGCAGTAATTCAGTGTTTAGAGTGTTAGCTAATCCTCTGGTTATTTCGGTTGTTGGGGTTTGTTGGGGTTTTTTTGATAGTTTTGATTAATTGCCTTGTACTTTTAGTTACAGTGGGCAAAAGCAAAACAGCAAAAGTTTGAATTTTTTAATATATCTATACCCATATTTTAGAAAAGGCAATTTTGTTTTCAGCTCTTTCAGAACCAACATGAATAAAATCATGTTTCTGCAGCATTTTCACTTATTTCTAATGAATTTCATCTGATACATTTTTATACAGCAAAGCAGAGCCGCAGAAAATGCAAAAATTTACCCTTCTACAAATTGGAAGGAAAAAATTACCAGGCTAACTTGGATTTGCTGAAGCTCTAGCTTTTATAGCACGTAAATGACTGACACAGTAAAAGGAGACTACACAAAGTTTCACTGAGTTTCGACAGAAGGACAGATTTATCTCTAGCATAACTCAAGTAAAGTTAAGGGAAGAGTCTGGCTTGGAGACTCCGAGTGGATTTCTACAATTTATGGTTTACAAATCCACCCTAATCCTTGTCCTTCCTATCTGTTATGGGCTACTCGCAGGCAATAAGTATCTGTCACATTGCCAAAGAACAGTTGTTTATCTAGTTTTAAGTGAGTTTAGGAGTCCATTTGTTTGTTTTTACAGGAGGTATGATGGATGCAATTACAGGGGCAATAATATGCATGGTTACAGCGTAACTACTCTGCGGATCAGACAACGGCAAAACCATCCATCTTCCATGTGTGCAACCACCACTACTCTTACCTTCAAGTGAATGAGATCTCTCCAAAAACGTGCAGAAATTTATCTTTACAAAAGTTTGGAGTCAAACCAGATTAAATCATACCCCAGAGTGCCTGTGGTATTAGCGTGGCAGGAAGGGAGACTCAATTTCTACTTAACTATGGGATGATTTATGTCTGGGGAACTCCCTCAACTCCCCCCTTCCCCGTTCGGGCACAAACGTTTGGTATCATTATCTGTACCGGGTCTCTGTCTGGGCGGAGGATGCTGCCCTCCTCCATCATGAGGAGACTCAATATTTAAGCAACCAGAGCTGGTCCTTCTGAATCAAGCAACAAACTAATTTTGTTCTTGTTTCTGCACACTCACTGCATACACAGAAGATAAATTTCCCCCCTGCATCTCCCTCCCCTGTAAGATGTGCTCTGCCAGGCACTCTTTCACTAAAAGTGTGCAAATCCTGATTTGTCTTGTCTTCAGTGACATAGTCCTCTCCCAGCACTTTTGGGGCCTGCAACCTTTTCTTCTGTCTAGACTCTACCGTTTGATTTATTCCCCAATTCGATTTCATCTCTGATTTAATAGCTCTCTCACCTGCACCTGCCCTTTTATTTTGTTATTTTTTTCTCACCTCTTTACTATTTGACCTTTCCTAGACCTTATTTAAAAGACGTCTATCGCCCTTTCTATTGCTATATTGTTCTTCCTGTTTTTTTTCCCCAGTCCCTCTTCGACCTCATAGTTCACTCAAAAAAAAAAAAAGGGGGGGGGGGCGGCAAGTTGCTGTTCATAGCCATTTTATAAAACTTTTGGTATTGCATTTAAAACTTTCAGAGGCCATCTGTGGACTGGATTAGAACTGATTATTTTGGGGAGGTTTTTTTGGGAATTAAAATATGTGAGGTTTCTAATGAAGTTTACTGATTTTTTTTTTTTTTTTTTTCAAACAACTTT
>NW_010555713.1:13157-17863 GCF_000687285.1 Phaethon lepturus
CATACCAAAAAAAAAGAAAACAGGGGGGGGGGGGGCAGGCGGGTAAGGAAAATGAGGGTAAGACAAAACTGACACCGATTTCCATGAGACTTGATTTTGGCCCACCGCAGTCTTGAAAAATAACTGCAAGTTGTCTGGGCATCAGTCCTGCAAAATCTGTGAAACTGTGAGAGGCCACAGAATCCTGGAATCATACCCCAGGAGTATTGTGTGCTTATTTATAATCACCTTTGCATTCTTCTAGTATTATCTGATCAACTTTTAAGGTTCTTCTGAGTTACATTATACTATATAATGCTGTGTATTAGAGCGAGTGGAGACTGAAAACGTAAGACCTAATGTAGAAAGTAAGGATGGATGTCAGGACTTGTCCCATTGTTGAAAAGGAAGGGATTTTTACAATCAAAAAATAACTTTCACCCTGAAGAGGTTCCACCACATTTAGGAAATTCCTGTTCTCAGTGTTAGCCCCACTAACACAGCAGAGGGGCATGAATGGGGTGGCCTGCCATAGACAAGAACATCATTGTATACAGACAGACTGGAAAAAAGTTCTGTTACCATGATAGATTTGTGTAGTAACAGCCAAAGATGATAAATTTCACAAGTTGGTCAGGGTTAAATTGGTAAATCATGCAATCAGTTATGGGTTAAATATTAACAGAAGATAGTCTCCAAAAAAAAAAAAAAGACAAAGTTGATTACATTCTTTCAAATGACTCCCAGATGTTAAAACTTGCTTTCCAATGAAAATAATTATATATTCTACAAACCTGAACACCGTGTTAAAGGAATGGTAGTGAAAATAACTGAGTGAAAAATCTAGGCTCATGGCCATTTTGTCTTTCTAAAGACAAACAAGAAAACTTCACAGGTCCTGAGAGCTGTTGAAGTGAAAAAATCTGAATTTAACAGATTTCATACTTCATGCATTAACTATAATCTTTTCACTGTAGGCTAAAATGCAGTCATCTTTGCACTTTTTGTGACACTGTAATTTATAAGAAGTGTTTCCTTTTTCTATGGCTTGCAATGTATGCCTTGGAACTGAGGAGCAGGCTCTCAAAGCCATTTAACTCTGTAACTGCAAATGTCAGTGACAGTGAGGCACGTTTACTATGTACACCTTACCTGCATATTTCTGTAAAGCAGCTTGTCCCTCTTTAATACACCACCCTTCTCCTTCGTTACTTCTTTTTTTAATTTGAAGAATTGAAAGCCCCAGGTTTCCAAAAATATTCAGGTTACAGGTTCTTCCTTCATATTCTAGACACTGTTTATAAACTATTAGACTAAAAACAAAATTTGGGTTCTTTTTATTTAACTTCTATAATTAAGAGTTCTTGGGATGCTACTCTCAGTTTCAGTACTTGCTTCTTTGCTCTTCCTGTTGTTTTCCAAGTTAGAGATTAAATTCTCATCTAAGCTCATCCCAAGCTAAGATTTTCAGAAAAATACCAAATGAATGGAGCTTCTGGGAACTAGTAGCATCATAACCCCTTCAAAATGGAATTAAAATAGACCATTGCCATTGAATAGCTTCATTATTAAAGCTGTGAGAATTACTTTTGAACTGCTGGTTAACTAATTAATAGACTTATAGGTAAATGTTTGTCCAACAAACTTTTCTTTTTCGCTTGTAACATTTATATTAATCTCTGAGTGACTTCTCAATAATGAAATTTGCTGGCAAATGTACTTCTTAATTAGATGTCTGAGATAGATAGACATACTGATCACGTCTCGGATAGGGACTGCACTCTGCGGCTGAGCATATGCAAAGTTGTGGTGGGTACTCAAAACTGCTATGGGAAAGATGAGGGCATTAGACTTCTGAAAACATTTATTAATTATTTGTAGTAATTAATGGTTCTATTAACAGTGCAGACTAGATTTCAACCACAAGACAACCATAAGGCAAAGAACACCACACATGGTTTTTCATCTCTCAAAAAATTTCCTCCTCTGTTTTTTGTCTTTATAGATCATCCTTGATGACATTATTGTTGCAACAGTTTTTAATGCGAAGAATAAGTCAAGAAAAGATAGAGAAGTATAAACTGTGTCTTAAAAGATAAAGTTTCTCTTCTGAGAAAGTGGTTCGCTAAGGAAGTATGCATCTTTCAAATACTTCATACTGACCATAGGCTAGATCATCTCACGTCAAATATCATAAAGGTAGCTATCCAGGTCAGTGCTAGTGATCTCATACCATCTTTATAGCCACTGGAGAAAAATAGTCACCATCTCACAGTGATTCATCAGGCTTGGCTTTGGGGTCTAAGAAATCCTCAGATCTTTGGGACCTAGAAATGATATGAGTCTCCCTCTTGAGGTGGTTCTTCTTCCCCTTACCTATGAACGGCAGCTATGATAATTAGATCATGTCGGGTTTTATGCCTACATTAGGGAAAATGACCCAAGATCCCAGCTGGAGCTACAGAGAAGAGCTCCATGCCTGCCTAGATCTTTGGAGGCCACAGGGATGCCCCCAAGGCCAGGGAGTCTCTGATGCTGCTGGAAGGTTACTGGAGAACTGGTGTCCAAGCAGGACCTGAGAATCCCAGGAGAAAATCCTGCTAGCTAAAAATCCTACCAACTTCATCTTGCAGTGAGGAACAAGTTCTGTTCAAACTGATGCACTAAAATGAGCAAATAGATAAATTAGTGGCGGTGCTTTTGAAGTGGTATCATCTTCACCAATCTTAAAAATCCTGTTAGTTACCTGACAGAACAGCCTATATTTTTCTTTAAGTACTGACAAATATATTTTCTGAGATCAAAATGATATTATTTTCCCTTGAGTGCACTAATGTTTTATTTATATATATTTATTTTTTTTAAATCTCTCTGATATTTAAGGAGTTTATGAGTTTTGCTTTGGGTTTGTTTTTTTCTTAGTAAAGGTTTCTTTTAATCAAATGTGAGTATTAACTATTTATTAGCTATGGTCAAAAATAAACTTCCAGATCTGCAGGGCAAACACATTGTAAAGCTCTCACAGTTTAATCCTGGATTACGCAAACACTCGAATACAGGGGAGCTCATTTAAATGAAAGGAGCAGCAGGCTTGGGGCAGTGCTCCCTCAGCTCCATTCCCAGGCACCTGGAAATCTGTGCTTAGGCGATGGGTGCCCAACCTTTTGCAGACCAAGAGCCAAGGAAACACAACACACAAAGAGCCCCTGTCAGCGCCACTCGTACCGTTGCTGGCAAAAGTGCTGGGTTTTTGTTCCAGAACAAGGGAGCTCTGCTCCAAGTGTTTCCAGTGTTGCCTACCTTTGTCTTCCATCAGATGGGTCCACCCCCCCAACTCAGACCCCTCCTCCCCTTCCCCCTTGCACCCCACTGCCTCCTGCCTGACCCCATGCCATGTTTTTGACATTGTGTTCTTACCAAGTAGCCACAAAGATATCTGGGGACCCAAATTACTCCATTTCCAGAAATAAGTGGTAAACGCCTGTGTTGAAAAACTTGCTGTGCTTCAGAAGGAGGTTTCATTAACCAGTAACGAATGGTGTGGAGGAACATCAGGTCAGCACTCACACAAAGGCTGCAGCAGCCTGGGAGTTGCACAGTGATGCCCCAGTTCATGTCCCTGCTTTCCTTGCCTCCATTTTTGCAGGTCCATCACCTTTGCTGCAAATTCAAACACTGAGACACATTATAGCAGGACCCACATTCCCCAGTTTAAATGCCAAAAAGTAACTGGTGGTTTTGGCTCCTGTTATTTTCGGCTTAGCTTGAGGTACCTTAAAGAGACCTGATTTTCAGAAAGTGCTAACAACACATTTATAGGGTGTCTCAAATCTAACATTCCAATGCAAGAACAAACGAAGTCTTTTGGTTTTGAAATTTTTGGCTTAAGTGTTTGAGGCCAGATATCTTCAGTTTTTATGTCTATGAAAAAATCTGGAAAAGGTATGACTATTTGTGACTGCGGTGGCCTTCTGTGGACTCAGATGTTTCCCCAGCTTATTTTTAAAATAAGCTAGATTTTTTCTTTCCATAACTTTTAAAGGAACTTAGAGGAACTGGTGATAAAATGTTCAATTTTCGTTTACTTTTAAATGGACATAACTATTGAAGAGTATATTGTTCATCGTTGCCAACAGCAACACAGGAGAAGAAAGCAGAGTGTCATTCTCCATAAATGCATGCTGAAGTGAAAAATAAACTTTCAGTGATCCAGACCATAAAAATGCAAGACAAGAGGCTACCATTGAAAATAAGTGGTCTATTAAATTAAGATGCTACTAGGTGTCATTGTGACTCTGTGGGTAGCATGTCTGTCTCACAGCCAACTACTTGTGGGTTCAAGTCCCATACTGGGATTTTGGCTCCCATCCAGTGTACTGCAGTAATAACCAGCGTGTGGCACTTTTAGAGGTGTCATCCTTCAGAGGAAATGTTAAATCTACTGTCCTTCTGCCAGGTCTCCACTTGGAAATTAAAGATCCCCCAAGTACCCTTTGAATATAGTGAGTAATAACCTCAAGGCCCTGGCCAAGATTCCCTCTCTCAGTAAAAGAATTTGTAATGGGTGGGGCATATTTCACAAAATAGTAGAAGTCATACAAACCAATGGAAAAGCCTCATTAACAATGTCATGGGTCTTTTATGTATTTTTTAACATAGCAAGTCGCCTATTTGATTAAGTTTCAATAGCATTTTTAAGCAGCTATATGTATATTATATATATAATA
>NW_010555714.1:0-8623 GCF_000687285.1 Phaethon lepturus
GGCCTCACCCCTCCTCGCCCCAGGCAGCGCCCGGCTCACCGCGGCCCCTGCCCCCTTCCCCAGGTGTTTTCTGTCATCCACTCGCATCTGGGCTGCGGCCCTTTCCGTGCCCTGTTCCTGCGACCATTACCGACTCCCATACACTGACGTGTCTCCGCCTTACACGTTTTTCTGCCTGGGGTCATGGCAGCGAGCCTTCGCTATGGGGCCTATTTGCTCTCGCCCACCCGACACGGCAATCCCTTTCCCCTGCTTTGCAACGTGACTTCTACAGCCTGGCATGGTCTCTCTCTGTCAGCCGCGCTCCGCTTACATGATACTTCAGCCTTTACTTGTGCCTTCCTACTTGTGTTTTCCCTTGAGCTCAAAGCCAGTCTCCTCCTTCGCTGTAATACAGGATTCGCAGTTGAGTCATTCCCCAAAAAAACAAATTTCCTGTCCCCTGATAGTGCAGATCAGTTAGGCTTTCGGGTTAAAGAGTTTGAGCATAAAATTGTGATGTCTTATGGCGTTTCCAAGTATCTTCTCTCTAGCTGTTGTCCCACAAGTGGGATCATATACCTGGTGCAACATGCCAATATACACACAGAGTAGAGGTACTTCATTTATAGCGTATTTGCACAGACATGGGCGCGAGGTGGTATTCCACAAAACGAGCACACCACACAGAGGAATTACCACATATTTATCCTGTTACGTGTTTAGCGAAAACAATAGAGAACCCACCCAAGCTTCCATTCATTGGCTAGTCATTACCACATTGCGTATTATTCGTTACACGTATCCAAACTGGCACGCACGCTTCTAGAAAGAGGAGGGGGTAATTCGCACAGTCCCTCAGTTGAGTCGGTGGTCGCCATCTCCTCCTGCCACCTTTGCCTGTTCCCCAGTTACTGTGGATTCAGCTGGCCTCATGACAGTTACTTTTTCAAGAGTGCAGGAACAGCTAAGTCTTCATGGTTTACTGCTTAAGTACAACTACTTCTCCATCTTCTTGACCACCAGATCCAGTTTCATTAATCTTTTTTGATTGTGTTTACTCCTACCAACCTACACACTAGAATCTTCCGTTTGCCTCAGATATCTCTTACACCTTTGCAAATTTATCATTACAAAAAGGACAAATTCCTAGACAAGGTAAATATTCAGTGATGCTTCCTCCATTATAAATACCATGTGTTAACTCATGTGAAATTTGTAAATATTTAACGTATGTACCTATGTTCAATAATTTCCTTAAGCATAAAGATGCTCATAGTGGTCATCATCAGAAGCCAGATCCATGGCTAGGTAGACTTTTGGTTGAGCCAGCACAACCATTCTTACATTACGATAGTATGAGTAGCTTGCCATTATCAATGAAGCTGGATGGTGCAATTCGCTCTGTAAGGTTTCAGAGCTTGGAAGAAGGGAATGGCAAGAGTGACTAATGCAATACATTATTCATGATTCAAGAAAACTGGATCATACTTACCATATCAAAGTGCATGCTTGGATATAGTCAAATTAGTGACAGAATCACTCCAGTTTATCTTTGAGATAAGCTACTGAACATGTTGATCGTACAAATTTATGTTATGTAGCTGATGATTATGCTATCAAATTCTACTAATGGTTTGAAACTCCAGACAAAGATATCATGAATGTAATTAGGAGTCTAACAGCGGAAGATGCAACTCTTATTTTAAGAAACTCCTAAGTAAGCAATAGGAAATATTTGTTGGGGTTTGCAAAATGAGAGGAAATTATTTGTGCTAAATCCTGCTGCTGTCATCTGATGGTTGTTATGACCTTCAGTCAGCATCCCAGGCATTTATACAGATATGATCACTCAGTGATTTCTGTCACTGATAGACAATCAAAATATCATGAGTCAAGGCAAAAATAATCAAATCTCTTCTGAAATTAATAAAGTGCTATGGAATATTCTCATGGTGATGCAGTACCAAGCTCTCTAGAATAATATAGGACTTGATTTCTTCACCAATGAAAGAACAACCTAAGCCTTTCAAACTGTTCATTGGGGTTAAGAGGATGAAGAAAGCTTAGAACCAAAATTCTCAAGTGCAGATTGTGCATTAGTCATTTGGAAGGTTTGTCTAAACTGCATCTGGCTTGTCCAGTCAGTGAAAAATGCGTTGCTTCTGACGAGAAATTCCTTCACGTCACCAGTGTGCTAAATTGTACAGGTTAGTGTTGGATTGCTCTGAGGTTAAAATAATTTAAGATGACAGAGAAAAACCTGATGACAGACTCATCATATGCAAAACAGAGTCTAGGAAACCATTAGGGCATGTAATGTACCTGTGGAACTAGTAAAGTAAGTATAATATGGCAAATGTGCAGTGATGTAGAACAACAAATTGGCCAGGTAACATGACAAAAAATTCTGCTGCTCTTACAGCAGTAATAGGATGTAATATATTTGGACATATCCTCATACAATGACACATGAGCAAATTTCTACCTCATATATAATTCAGGATCACATAATATGGAAGACTATAAAATTACCATCATAATCAAAAGCATCTCATAAAGGGAAAAATGCAAGTAGTCAAGCAATCTATTCCAAAGAAATCCATAAAACTAGAGATAGCGAATTCAGTCATAATCTTTGTTATGAAAGCCTGGGGATGATGGCATCTCAAATCCCCAAATACAATGCCATTATTTTCATGGCAATTCAAGGAATAAGAGGCTAATTTTCTACTGTAAAACCTTACTGATGTGAATTACAAGGAAGTCATACTGCTGAGAAAAAATAAACTGAAAGTTGTAGCATGTGTTTTGTGTGAAGACTCGCACCTCCGTCTTAAAGAAAAATGTAGACACATACATTAGGCATACCATCAGAGAAAAGCAGATCCTATGTTACCTTTGGTCCTTTCAGGCATAGAAAAAGAAATAACCTTGAAAAATTACTACAAAAAATGGTGGTAAGTGCCTACAGTACAGGATGACTAAGATTAATTCCACCACATAACACCCCCCTGAGTTCTTGGTTCAGAATTTTAATCATGGTGTATATAGCTGGTTTCCACTTCGTCTACTATAGCCAGATGCTATAACTTAGTGATGAAATTACTTCATTTATACGTTTCTGAATATGCCATAATTTTGATCAAACTTTCAAAAACTGTTTGCAGCTCAGTGTTTCAATTCACCATGTCTGCACAAGAACGTATGACAAGTCAGTCAGGTTTCCAATGTAACAGACATCGAAGAGTCCCTTCAGTAACACATCGCATCACACCATCTTCTGTGCACAGAACTGCAGTTTTGTTCCAACAGTTTTTGACAGCTAAGCTTGCTAGCCATGGCTTCCTTTACGTATGATACCTCTTCTACTGCCTGTAGTTCATGCTTGCTAAAGAGGACTTTTATACATCAACAATACATACCTATAGCAGGCAAATATACTGATCGATGCCTTTGGCATGTACATCCTTACTACCTTTAAGCTATTTTGCCTTGCCTATGACCTTTGAACAAGATATTTTGTATGTGTGTGTCTGTGTGTGTCTGTGTGTATGTATATATATGTAGGCATATATATGTACATATGCATATACATGTACTACAGAGATCTGCAAACTCATACAGGTTAGATTTTGCCCAAGTAATCCACTGAATGCCACGTGTTTTTATTGGCGTGTCGGTATGAGACTGACACAGCATTCACCAGTCTGATAGAAGATCCCTGAAATAGCTGACAGTTTCTATCTCACTCATCAAATCTGTGTTTTTAATCTCTTTTATTTTTAGGCCTCTGTACCCACTGTTTTTCCTCTCCTCTCAATTCCCGATAGGCTGTGCCTCTGCGTTATGCACCCTGCTCCAGCTTTGACCCAAAGCCTACCCTGTAAAACAGGGTCCCCGCCGAAGCACCAAGGACCTCAACACCCACCCTTCGGCGCAGACCTGCAGCTGGGAAAGCGGGAGCTCAGCCTGTTTTGTGTTTTGCCTGCACAATGCAACTGCCTCAGATAAAGACACTTTCAACATAAACATATTAATAAAAAAACCTTGGCATTGGTCAAACAGTGGGATGGATAATGATATTTTAAAAATACAGGTACACTTGTGCTGACAAAGAAGAGAAAGAGCAGCCAAGGTGGGAACTGGGCGGCGGGGGGCTGTTTCTTTGCAGGGCAATGCTATTTTATGCCCGGTTAAAGCATTGGTGAACAGTGATCTGTAGGTCCAAAGTTATCTCCAGTGGGTATATTTTACAACTTGGCTGAATCTTTTTCTCACTGAACAAATTTCCTATCTATCTGCAACGGATTTGTACACCATGTTCCTCTGATTTTTTTTTTTTTTTTTTTACAGTACCTAAGCTTTGTCCATTACTAAAACTAGGATCATTATTCTGGAACACATTATTTGGTACTTTCTTTTCCCCAAAAAGTATGAATTTAGGAAGCTATTTGAACTTTGGGTTTATTCAAAGTGTAGTCTCTATCAGCTGATACTTCTCCACACCCCATTTCCATTTTTGAATTTTGCTTCATTTTGACTGAAAGTACAGATATAAAAAAAAGAATTTAAAGGAAAACTTTGGATGAGGAAAATTTTAAAGCCTTTGCAAAATGTAATAGCTTTTTTTTTCTGTAATGTACATGTCATCACTATAAAATAAATTTTAATGATAATTGCTGTGTAAAATAGTTCATCTTAACTTACTCCATTAAGTTTTGCTTTGTTTGTAGACCAATTACTTCAATAAGCTCATGTATTTTTAGGTAAACTAGATGTTGTCTGCAATTTAAATGCATATTTCAGTGAGCAACAGTACACTCTTCATTTCCACTATTACATTCACTATCATGTATGTTCTTCTGGACAGTTACATATTGTTGTGTTTAGTCTTCTTTTACTGCTTTTTGTAAGGTTTAGTTAATATTTTGTTTCTTCTTTTTTTTTGGTGAAAAAATATAATTTCACTTTTTTAAAATAAACTCTTTAAATTTATTGATTATTCCACCCATCTTCTGTTTTAATTTTAACAACTGAGGGCATATTAGATCTTCCTACGTAAGTAATTATTGGGTTTATATGACTTATTCTACCTATTTCTGACTGAAACTCCTTAAGCAAACATTGTTACTAATCTTTTTAAAAAAATCTCAAACCCAATTGTTTTAACTTCCATTGCTATTAAAACTGAGGAAAAAAAAGAATTGCTTAAAAGGAACTTTTCCATTAAAATGTTGTTGCAAGCTTTATGGATAGCAGAAAACTCATTTACCTTATTAATTCTGGATTTTTCCTCAGGGGCTTATTTTCACATTCAGAGCAGAAGTCTTCATACTGTAATTATTTCAGCTCAGACACTTCAGTCTTCCCATCATAACTAAACCCCACAAACTTTTAAAAAGGTTTAAGAAAAAGTCTTTGACTTCACATTCTTTACATCTTGTCCGAACTTATTTGTGAATGCAGCTGATTTATTCGTAATGATTTTTGCATTGACATCATTAGTGTACTTTCCCTTGCTTAATTTCCTCAGATTTATGTGCTTGGATATCATCCCTGGGGAACTATGATTTACTAGTATTAATTTCAGTCCTCACTGCGATGGTGATCACAGGAAGCCTTCCCAGCTACTTTGCTCTAGGGGCATTACTACTACTGAGAGCCACCTCCCTTACTTTCCCACCGGCTGTAACCTTTCCTGCTTCTGCGGAAGAAAGCTGATGCTCTCCCACCTTTTCTTCAAGCTCTTTTTTCCTTTTTAAAAACTGTCTGAGAGGTAACTACGCTGGCTATCTTCTTCAACAGTCTTGTCTGTTCTTACCCTGCCTGCCACTGATCGCAGCATGCCTCCTGCAGTCCTGTCACATTCTGTTGTCAGTTTCCCATTTTTTTAATCTCAAAACTTGTTTTTGTCATGAGGTCATATTCTTGTGTTTCTTCCATATTGCTCTAATACTTAAAATACTTAAATAAAATACTGTTGTGGTTTAACCCCAACAAAGCAACTAAGCCCCACACAGACGCTTGCTCACTCCCCCACAGTGGGACAGGGAAGAGAATCAGGAGAAGAAAAGTGAGGGAACTCATGGTTTGACACAAAGACAGTTTAATAGGTAAAGAAAAAGCCGCGCACACAAGCAAAGCAAAGCAAGGGATTCATTCACCGCGCCCCATGGGCAGGCAGGGGTTCAGCCATCTCCAGGGAAGCAGGGCTGCATCACACGCAACGGCTACTTGGGAAGACAAACGCCATCACTCCGAACATCCCTCCACCCCTTCCTTCTTCTTCGTCCCAGCTTTATATACTGAGCATGACGTCATATGGTATGGAATATCCCTTTGGTCAGCTGGGGTCCGTGGTCCCAACTGTGCCCCCTCCCACTTTTTCTGCACCCCCAGCCTCCTTGCTGGCAGGCCAGCATGAGAAGCTGGACTGTGCTTGACTGCTTAGCAACAACTGAAAACATCAGCATGTTATCAACATTTTTTCATCCCAAATTCAAAACATAATTTCACACTAGTTTCTTTGAAGAAAATTAACTCCCAGCTGAAACCAGGACAAATACTTATTCTTCTAACACATAAGAACCCTTGCAGTAGAACTCCCCTGTTTTCTTTCTCACTGTTCTTAATTAACACTCAGTCCTACATTTTGCTCTTCACATCTTCCCAATCCCCCCCAATAATTTTTTGGGGGAGTCCAGGAGGATTTTCTTCTCCTTTGATTCATTCCAGGAAGTCCTTGTTGGGCTCCTCATGCTTAACATTTCTGTTACCGTATTCGAAGTAATTTGCAACCTTACACAAAGGGAAAAACCCAAGAATATTTGTTCCAGACAACCAGATCTAAACTAACAGCATGTTCCAGAAATGTTGGCTGTATCTCCAACATGTCCCTCCACCAGCCAGAAACTAGGGAACTCCTGCAATAAACTCAATACCACCAACACCAGTTGGGCTCCCTTTATTGAGGAAGGACGGCGAGCAAGGAGACACCACCATCACCGGGCATGCAATTACTAGTGCCACCTAACTCTTCTGACCCAAAGTTTGCTAGACACAGCTTCCTTTATATACAGTGTATATCCTCACGCCCAGCATATTGGTATTTAGTAGTTGTCTACAATGCGTATTTACACATGCATACTTCACTCCTATTATGTTTAAGTTATTCCACCTGGTGTGTATGCTTTGAAACTAGATTTTATGCATATATAATTATCTGTGATAGATAACTGTATAGCTGAATAAGAAATGATGAAATTATATCTATACACACACACACTCATCTGCAAATCCACCTAAACTACTTGATTTCTGCTAGTTTTCCAGCGTCAGGATGATTCATTATTATTCAGCACTCCGCTGCCCAAAGTCAGGCCTCCGTGGTAGCTGACAGCCTCTGTGTTTGTTGTCACATACAATATTTATTATCATGCAACATCAGAAGCAGCTCATAGCTGTATGCTGTGGCCCTGTCTGGTAGTGACGAGGTTTCTCCCATTCCTTAGCAGCCGAGGTGTTTTCACCCACCCCTCTGCAGCGCTGGTGAGCACCGCTCAACACGGCTTACCAGGCTGAAGTCCCTCTCTGGAGATGACCAGAGTCCTCTGCTGGGTTGATCCTGACAGGCCTCCAACAGCAGAGGCCAGTGCAGTAAATAGTCTCTTTGTAAAATGCATAGAGCAAATGAGACCTCAAAACCAGAATTTCAGCTCCATGCTGAATGTGAGAAACTCTATCAGTGATGTTACACTTATGTTAAGGTTTTTCAAATGCAAAGTCACAAATTCTCATGTAATCTCACGGCCTCAGGATCACAAGCTCAGACAGGTGGGCTGCATCCTGTTAAGGGGTGAAGTGAAAAAGCAGTACGGATGTGTTGTTGAGTACGAAGCAAATTAGAAACTTTTGACTAAATGCCACAGTTGCTTTTTACCCCGTAGTTCTGTCAAGCCATGAAGCAGACTTCCCATTATCCAGGTAATACATTTGGGATTTTCACTTGTCTTCTGGATTTCTCTCTCTGAGGCCGCACTGGTTGACATCTTTTTTCAACCAGTAACACTGCTTTCCTCAGTGAAAGAGCTTGTCACTAACTCCCATGGCTTCTTGGCCCATGTTCTGCTTCTAAAGCACATGCTGTTCTAGAGGCAGCAGAATGGGTGAAGCCTGGTTTCCTACCAACTTGTTTCCTTCAGCCCCAAAGCTCTTCCTAGTCCTTCTGTGGCAAATAACCTCCCTTGCTGTCCTCCTGCAGCCCTGGCTACCACTGTCAGAAGACAGCAAGCCTTGGGGCCGTCCCCATGAAAGTTTGCTGTGGCCGGTCCCGCCCAACCTTCCCCTTGCGGGGGGTCCCCCTGCCTATCTGCCATACAGCTACCAGTGCTCATGAAGGTCCCTCAAGCTTCAGGGTGACCAGATGCCCCCTCCCTTGAAGGGTAACACCAAATGTGCGAAGGGGATGTGCCTCCCTCCCTCCTCCCCACATCCCAGCAGTGCATGACCCAGCAGCACCGGGCTGGCCCCGCTCTGTTCCCTTCCCTGCTCCGGGCGCCGTGGCCCGGGGCTGGCTCAGGATCATTACTGGCTCCACCGGTTGTGTCCCCAGTGCCAGCCCGCAGCCCGCCGGGGGCGTGTG
>NW_010555715.1:0-20393 GCF_000687285.1 Phaethon lepturus
TCTTTTCCAGCCTTAATGATTCTGTGACTCTACGGTTCTATGATACGGTTTGGACCTTTGGACTACGACTACTTAAATTTTTTTTTAACATCAGATGTCCACAAATACTAAGTCTAATTCAAACAGAAACTGTCAGCCATCTCAGTAACTACACTCAGAATTTTATAGCAGCAGAAGTTACCTGCTTTGCAACACTGCATGTTCTTGGGACACTTATATCTGAATTTATTACATCTTCCGTGCAATAATAACCTGATTGGAGGACTGTGTTAGATTTTTATGTGTCAAAGCATAGTGACTCCTTTTTGAATTAGATTTAAATGTTAAATAGTCTCAAGAATTCATTCTGTGCTCATTACTTTTCAGTTCAAGATGGATTATCCAAATTGATCATAGCACAAACACACTCATTAAAAGAGTTCAACATTTATGATGTATCATGTCAAGCAAGGTCATGATTTAATGTAAATTGATACGTCACAAATTAGAAGCCAAGGAAACAAACTCCTGAAGGCCAAGGAAAACATATATTAAAGAAATAGTCTGTAGTGATCTACGCACAAAATCCATTACTGTCCAACAGTATATTGGATGTAAGTATAACTGCAAACTAGAAGTACATGTGGTACTTCAAAAAGGAGAATTGCCAAAGCTGAAAGCAGTTATGAGTAAAATAAAGTGGGAAAGGAAGAACAGGTATGCAGTGATGGTATAACTTGAAATTGTTTAATTATGCAACACTGGGCTTTTCAAACTGCACAATACTGTAATGTTGCAGGAAGTCTGCTTCATTTAAAATTATCCCATCAAATAAAAGGTGAAAAAGTAACATTTTAAAATATACTAGAAATGGGGAGAGGGACAGGAAAGACAGCGAGGAAGTCAAACAGTAATGGCAGCACAGCATTTCAATATTACTTAGGATACAACAGTGGAATACACTGTTACGGAAAGTGATGGGGAGTTTCCCAATCTGAGTGCAGAAAAGGCAGAATTCTGGATTGCAAATGTGTATGCTTCTGTTTTTTAAAAAAGAAAATTTGGTGATATGATAATATCTTATAAAACAAGGCAATATTTTTCATTTTCCTTTGTAAGTGTGTTAACAAGTTCTACCTAGAAGTAAATACTATAAAATTTGATGTTCTGTACAAATTTCATCTAAAAGCTTCATAAGAATTGGCTAAGGAATCATAGGAACTACTAATACGGACTTAGTAAATGTTGGCACACTGGGGAGCAAGATAACCCTATCAGTTTTTTAAAAAAGTAAACCTGGAAGAAAAAACCAAAATATTGAAAAAGATCTGGAGATCATATTAGACAATAGTCGCTCATAATGGAGCTATTTCCTGTTCAGCTGCATGACTCCGATGGTAAATGCAAATCCTCAATATAAAACACAGAGGAAGGGAGAGGTGGAAAAAGGTAGGCTTTAAACACAAGTAAGCAAGGGACATGACTTGTGTTTTGGCAGGCTGTTACCAGCATATTCTGCTAAATCCACTTCAAAAGTAGGCTGATCAATTTGAAAGGGTTCAGGAAAGAGTCATAAAAATGACTTAAAGCCTGGAAAACAAATTCAGGCTATTCTACACAGATTTTAAACAAGAAGGATGGTTAACTAATAAAATATCCATAATCCCTGTGATGCAAGTGGGCCTTTGAATCTTCCATCAACTCAAATTGCAAGCAGTTCCCTAAATTAGTATCAGGTTAACTGTTGGCGCAGAAGCTACTTCTGCGATGTGCTGAATACGGATGGATCACCCTTCACAGCCAGCTGGCACGCCCAGTACAGGGATATACGGTGTTCAAGTCAAAACAGACAGGGATGAAATTCAACCACACCGTTACTTTTATTTCCACCAGTAACCAATGACATCAGCTTTCTTCCCAGAATAAGGTTGTTACACAGGAATCTTGTCCTTATGCTGGCTTGCGTAGGGGATGGGTTGTTTTTGGTGGGGTGAGGGAGGGGAATGAGGGGCAGAGGGGGAGGTGTGCGTGCGACATCTGTGCTAATTATCCCACTCAATTCTGCGTGCATGTGTGGGTTAAACATCTACGTACACACAGGCTCTACAGAGTGAACTGCTTTCGCATTCGCGCACACCATATTAAAATGCATATGGAAGTGGAGATTACATGTCTTATGTAACAATCTGCTTTACTTCTAGTCATAAGATGTGATCTCTCAGAAGAAAAGCCTCTGCAAAATTAGAGTGAAACGTATGCTGCTACTGAAACACATTTTTGCATAAACATATGTTTTCACTCACTGGGATCTAAGAGATAATTTTCAAGCGTTAAACTTTGAAAAATAAATCTCAATAAATTTCGGGATTTTCTTAAATACATGTATCTTTCTTCGCATACAAGCTACGTGTATTTATGTGGGTAATTGTTCAGCAAATTCAGATTATATGAATTTCACTATCGATGTTCTGAAATTTGCTGGTGAGATATTATTCACATCACAAGGAATGCGATATTCGTATATGAACCTTTTTCTTTCCTTTTTTAATCTTTTCCATACCACAACAACTGTTTGAGAAAACAGAATTCCTTTTAGAAAAAAAAAAATGTCAATGATGTAAGAAATGCTTTAAAGTTTCCCAATTTTCCTCCCTTAATTTTTATTTCCAGGCAGGGAGGGAACTGATAGCTTCTTTTATTTAATCTGCTGTGTGTGAAGTTGCAGAAAATGAAACTTTTGCCTGTTCTGAGTAATTATTGGCCACCTCAGAGCCCTGTTGAGGTTGTCAGGTTACAGTGTGGAATACCCACTTCTCAGGAAACTCCCATTCCTGCCTCAAAAGGGGCCACTCACTGAAAATCCCTTCACAGTCTGCTACAAAAGCTTTTCTGCTATTCTTCTTCACAATAATATATATTTTACCCTTCTGAGATGAAAAGACGAAGGGGCTCAAGCTAAGAAAAGTTGACCAGGAGGCTGGTGACAGCAGTCACTTGAGATCCTTTCAGAGATGCTCTCAAGCATAAATATTTAATCTCCTTCGTTCCCCCTAGTGTGAATAATTTTTTTCCCCTTCAAGTATCAAAACAAAGTTATTGAAATGCATATAACCCTGATATTTGATCCATGGCCTCTAAGGGTCAAATACACACTGACCAAGCTCTTAAAGCCTGCAGAACTTTCAGGTGGTCACTTTGCACACACCAGCTCATCAATCAAGCAATAATCAGCAGGACAAATGGGGGAAGATGCTGGTACAGACTACTTAAAAGGCCTGGGCAGCTGGTCCACTTCAAGAGTCCCCTTTATATAATTTCAGCCTTTAGCCCTCCATGTTTGAAGGGAATTAAATACACTTGTTAGTTTCAATAGTTTATCCCCACATCTGTTTGCATTAGGAAACACAACTGTTCTTGCCTTAGCATCCCTCTTCTAATATCAGGATCACTTCTTCTGAATTAAGAATGCCCTGAAAACACTTTAGTAATTTCAGTTTTCATTTGAGACATGCCACATGCCCAAACCCCCTGCCCCATTTTGTCCTTCTAATAACTAATTTAGTAGAAGCTGAAGACAGAAAAAGACACATTTATCCTAAATAACTTGCCCATCACTGAAACTGATTATAAGAAAGCTCATTCAGTTCATTCCCCAAAGTAAAAAAACGTTGGTGTACACGTATCTTGAACTGGGCTAGTATTTATTTTCTTGGGCTGTTGGTTGGTTGTGTTGATGACAAGCTAGTAGCAAGTCTGAAATGTTGATCACATGTGTTTGTCAAGTAATATGCAGTGATTATTCTTAGCTTTGCAATAGAGGAGGATGAATTGGTTGGCAGCAAAAAGTATGAAATCATTCTGTCTCTCACCAAGGAACAAGGAAAACTGACAACCTCCTCCACTCTCAGTATGTCATAATTAGAAATTAGAGCTGCATCAAACTGTTAGCTACAGCTGTAAACTCTGGCAAAAGAAAAAACCCTCAAAAACTATCTGTCATTTACTTAATAGGCTTCCTATTTACTGTGAGCATGCTGAAATTAGGGATTGGGCTTTGGAGCAGACAGAGAGCATGATATTTCCAATTCTTCCTGGAGGTTAAAAAACTGCTTTAAAGTGTGTCTCTCTCTCCTTCTCTTACTATATTTAAGAGTGAAATTCAAAAAGGATTTGAATTCTCAGAATTTAGAAATGAAAATGTGTTGGATTCTCCTAAAGCACACAATGAATGTGTAACGGAAAAATGCAATCTAGGAAAAAGTAAAACATAAATAGAATGGGAAGATTCAAACACTGGATCTAAGAGGAACTTTGGAAATCAATTTCCTTCTGAAATTAAGTTACTATATTCTGGGTGAGTGTTATGTTTTGGGGATTTTTTTGAAGGGAACAAGAAGGAAAGAAAAAAATGATCTGAGTGTTTTCCTTTGAAATGCCATTATCAAAGAAAACAGAGTTAAGCAGATACCCCATTAAATAAAATGAGAAATAACAATGTGAAAATGGAAAATCAGAAGGCATTCAAGCCACAGAGCTGCTTCCTCAATTGCCATGGGGATCAACCCAGAAATAAGAAAACAGCATGGTGTGAGATCTGCCTTTTTTTTGTTTTTTTCAAGTCTTTGAGTTTGGCCCTACATTTTTCTTTATTGTCAACATATAGACACAGTCTCTACAGTTCATAGGCACTACCGCGGTGTGATCACCCATCTGGAGGAGCCGATGTTCTGCACTGAGTGCAGGAGAGGCTTCCAGGAACAAAATGGCTGCTTGCGGCAACTATAGTCAGTGCGATGAGTGTGTCCGTGTAAGACTGCCAAAAAGGCCTTGACACACATAGGTCTTGTCTTACCTTACTAAATTAAAAAGTGGCAAGGAAGATTCTCAGTTGCCGGTGACAGGTATTAATCCTTTCTTAGCACAGCCCCTTGCAAGCTTCTGGAATGGCTTAACTAGCATCTACGTAAAACCCTCTGAAACATGGCTGGGGAACAGCCAACTGCTAGGGATCCTTCCCGATGGGCAGACTGCATGGACCCAACCTGTTCTGCAAGCAAAGCAAGCTTACTAGCATGGACACAGGATCATCCATACACAGCTCCCATCAGTCGCTTTGGACATGCAATAAAAACTTCTGTCACTATTTGAGGGTTGGTTTTTGTTGACTTTGTTTTTGTTGACTTTTTGTTGACTTTTGTTTTAAAGTTTTGAGACAGAGACAAGTAGGGAAACCTCAGGCCCCCAATTGTTTTCGTCTATAAATCAGTTATAAGCATGTTGAATAGCCTATCACCTAAAGTAAGTTACTTATTTAAAGGCTACAGTGATCTTCTTAGCTGTTTATGAACCCAGAACTTAATACTTTTGCTTAGTTGGAATATTTCTGTTGGTTAGGAGAAGTCTGTGTGTTAGGATTTGAGTGCAAGAAAGAATAAGCTGTAACAGCAATAATACAACCATGGTAATATAAATGTTGAAGTAAATTTGTAAGAGCATAATTTCTGTAGCCCATACGATTAGCAGGATTAATGAAAATGTAGAGTACAAAAAGTATGCAAAGTGTGAAGAGAGTAGGTTACAAAAATTTTCGCCAGTGCAAATATTTCTTTTGTCATCAAGGTCTCATGCTGTGATAATCCCTATGAAAGAAAAGCAAGATGACAACCTAAAGTGTTCACAGAAGACTGAATTTAGTAACCAACCAAGTGTATCAACCTACATCTGCGTTTCCAATGAAGTTACCTGAAATCTGTCACCAACAAGTAAAACTAACGATTTTTTGAGTGGGCCCTATTTTACCTTGTGGAATAGGATGGCTAAGGCTTCGCTGACCCAGTCTGCACCCATTACCAAGTGATGCCTCACAAGTTGAATAAGCTACCAGAAAAATATTCTTTCATAACTGCTAGATGTAACAGGTGACCTTACAGGCACAGGATGAGGTGGCAGGAATATGAAATTAGTGTCACTGTCAAGCTGTTCGTAATCCAAGCCCTCTGCCCAGGGGCCCAGCTTTGCCAATGGGCACATAATCAAACAGAAAGGAGGCAAAGGTGGGGGGTAAGAAAAAGGGTAAATAGCCCTCTTTTCCTGTCAGTTCTGTCACGAGTCCTCAGCAGCTCATCCGCTGCCAGCTGACTGGAGAATTAGGGATCCAACATCCGTGCAATGCGAGGCAGAGCTGTACCTGTGCCGCTGCTGCGCAAGGCGCAGAGCGTGCCAGCTGCCCAGCGCTCTGCTCCAGGTGAGCCGGGAAAAGCCGTGACGGAGATGTCATCCAGCGCACAACGAGCCAGGCAGCAGGCACCCGGGAACTGGATCGTCTTAGCCGCGCCGTGTGACGTGTCATTAGGTTGTCTGGTCTCTGCCGCTGGGACAAGTCTTTCGGGAAACAGGGGCTGTCCACCAGGCTGATTTTTTAACTAGAGATTTCATCACTGTGCTGAAAGCTGAAAAGCACCTAAATACTTGCTCTTGTCCAAGTCACGCGATCCGAATTTCACAACCTTCAGCGACAACAAAGCAAACCGTGAGAGGACAGATTCGCTCGTGATACTTCCGTTGTCTGATGCTATTTGTGAACAGACAAAATACAGTGAGTCCCTGAACAAAGTTTAAAAAAAAAAGTTAGCAGAAAGTGGTTTTTCTGTTGTTTAAAGAAGCATCAAGTGTTTCAAATTCAGACTCTGTAAATCAGCATTACTTCAGGTTTTGTGTCCATGTATATCGTTTTAGCTAAGGGAATAAAACGTGATCCATACCTGTAGATATCAATAGCCACACTGTTGTGTCAGTTTAAGGCAGGGGAAGCACTAAATTAAATCTAAGAGCTGGTTTAGTCTTTATGCTCTGTGGTACAAGCCACGAATTTACAGTCCTTCCTCCACCCTGTACTATCAACTCACACATTAATATAATTTAGTAATATTTATCTCATGCTCAGCTTCAAACCCCTGACCTACATATTTTTTAAGTTGTATCATCTGGAAGGTTTAGTCCTGAGAGTTTCAGTGATGCGAGGGGGAATTTGTGGACTATTTACAAGAGTCATGCACTAAACTTGTCGCTGATGTTTATTCGTTGGGTTTGTTTTTTCTTTTCAAATGACTTTCCGGAAACATGCATGTTTTTTGCCTCGTATATTTTACTACTCCCGCCTCCGTTGTCTTTATGGGTGGAGAAGCTTGCTCTGGTGTCAAAAGTAGCATTGGGGCTACATTTCCTATCGGGCTTTGTTCGCTCTCCCCCCACCTCCCAGACTCCAGTAAAATACACTTCAGTGTTCGGGATCTCCCATTCATCCCGATTAAAACAAAGCCAGTGTTTCCCCCACCAAACCGTGCGCCTGCTTTGAGGAGGCAGCGGCCACCGGCTCTGGTTTTGTCGGGGATGAAAAGAGGGTATCGCAGCTGTAAGGCAGCGCAGACGCGTGAAATGGGTTTCACACGCCGCTCGGCTACCCGTGGGGTGGCCATGTATGGCTCCGTCTGCGCTAAGTCAAGAAAAGGAAAAGCCTTCAAAGCCACGCCAGCCATCACCTCTTACAAACCCTAAGTACCCCTTCTGACTGCCGTTGCTTTGCGGAAAATAACACATTTAGTCATTTGTCATAATTATAAGAGTGCCGGCGACAAGGAGTGCGGGCCCGCCTCTTCGCGCTGCCAGGCCGGTGATAACGCGGCCAGCGGGGGACGGCCGCTGCCGAAAGGTCATGCGCGGCCTCCGCGAGCAGGTCGGCCCAGGTGATTGATCGGCTCGCAGCAAAACTAATAATTACACAGCTCTTCATCTCCATTCGTCTTCGTAACGTGGAATTTATCCCGGTGTAGAGGGATCCAGCCCGCGCGGGAGTAAATCGGAGAGCTGGAAACCTACAAAAGGCCCACAGGTGCAACTCAAACCTTCTTGGCCCCATCTCCCACCCCAGCCCTCTTTAACGTCTTGTTCTCTGCAGGTATTTCCCAAAGACAGATGAACAACGTATTCCTTTGCGTTCATCTATATTAATTCAGTACTTCCATTCTGTATTTCTAAGCGCAATCTGCAAAAATCAACCAACCTTATCATGCTTGCCCTCTCCAGTCACTCTCAGTGTGCACGTGTTAGTGTTATAGCATGTTTCTGTGACTCACAAATCTCTAATTTTATTAGAAATATCCATTTAAACACCTTTTTAATAAGAACATAAATACACTTCCGCCCCCCGTCAGTTACCGAGGCTCCTCAAGTTTTTTGCAACAAACATTGCTTTCTCACACATGGAAAAGACCTTCTGCCCCCCCAAGCAATTCAGAGCCCTTCAGAAGTGCGAGCGCAGGCTCCCGCGGGGATTGCTGCACTTGCCAGAAAACCTCATGCCTCATGCACGCACCACGTAAACATGGGGAGGGACATGGCAAGGCGGTGGAAGGGAAACCTTTCTGCTGAGGGGGTGTGTGTGAAGGGTATCTGCATAACTCGGAGTTATCCTACTAGATGCCCATGGAAGCAGTGAAAGCGTGGAAGGGAAACAGTTTGAATTTCTCCATTTCCCCCCACCCCAGCCAGCAAACAAGCACGTACCCCACAGAAGCTTTGTTTGCAAATGAAGTATCAGTGAACATCCTGAAAGTGCACTTGGGGGAGGTGACACGGTGGAAAAATGTATACACACACACACGGAGTCAGTTCTAAACAGGGACTTCAGGACAGGGTCACCACGTGCTGAAATTCAAGACCTCCTTGCTTTAAGCTGATGTCCCTTAGTCTCTTAAGCCAATGCAACTACTGGCTGCCAGGGTGCCCCACTCCTCGGCACCCTGCAGGACGAGGTGTAGGAAACGTGTGTATACCCAAACTAAAGAAGAAAAGAGTTCTAGCACACCTTTTCCTTGTGTTTCTGGGATACAGTTTACATATGCCTTAGCATGCCTTATTGGGTGCCAAAAGTGTTCTGGACAGCCGCACACTTCTGACAGCCTAACCACTTCTTAGGAATCACCTCTGATCAATAAACTGGAAATACCGCATTTGAATCTTTATCTACGTGAATCATTCGCAGTTGAATCCTTCTTATTTACCAAGTAAGGAGAAGGCTCTGATGTTTGCTTTCTTACTGTGGAAAACTCTTCCAAAGCTATTTACAAATCTTCAGTTATCGAAATTTGGTTGGTAATAATCTAGCACTGAGTAGCACTTTCCGTGAATAGTCAGTAAAATTAGCCTACTTGTGGAACAAGGTCTTGGTTTGCACAAGTAAGTGCAAGTAAGCATTTCAGACTTAGAAACCGTGTTATCAAAAACTTGGTGGCTAAATCCTTACGGCTTTACTTGCTTCTTTGTGTAGCCTATTTCTTTGCCCAAACTGCTGTTGCATTCACAAGTAGCATCCATAAAATGTCTGAGGTCAGGACCCCAGGATTTTGCCAAACACTAGGAATATCTCGTAAGATGTTACCAGACAAGCAGTGTTAAATGAGAAGAAACAGGCAAAGACCAAAGAACGAGCTCAGTCTTTGTTCACTGTAGCAAAAACGCTGTTAGGGTCTGCTCAGACTGTTAAAGGATCCAGCTTTACCCTCCCAAATTTGTTTCTGTTTTGCTGATTGCACTACTTTCTTGTAGCTCATCCACAGTGAATAAAACTTTCTTTTAATTTAGAAAGAGGTCTCGTGCTCTATTTTTACTGCAAGGAAAACAACCCATTTCACCTCCCCCCAGCAAAAACCAGTGCAGCAACCCAGTCCCTGGCAGCTGCTGCTGACTTTAAGCACCATATACAAGGTATTAAACCACCCACTTTATGTTCTAATAACATTAACAGTCTCACATGAACCAGGACATTCAGAGTTAAAGCTGAAATTCTCTCCTTAAGTCACCACATTGTGTCTAGGTACAGTATTGCAGCACTTAATCAGGGGGCCTCAGAGCAGCGGGGGGTTCATACCATATGTGCTATAATACCTAAGCACAGCGGGGTGAGTTAAGGACAGAGTTTTAGACTTAACTCTGAATTTCTTAGCTTCTGCCAGTCCCATGCTTAACGTTTTTGGAAAAAAAATTGCATTATGTGTGTCTGGATTGTTACTTTCCTCTTTAAAAAAAAAAAAAAAAAGACATGTTATAGGGGTGGGGGACAAGTGAGGATGATTTCTCAAGAAAAGATGAAAGTAGGTATTCAATGCCAACCATCTACAGTGTAAGCGTGGACGTGCTGATATTCTACAAATATTTATACAACTTTTAAACACATTAACTTGACCAGATGACTGTAATAAAGCTATATTAAAAATACTGTTTCAACCTGAACTTCATAGTTTTTAAGCCATTAACTCAAATTATATTGTGTTTGATTTTCTTAGCATTTTCCAGGCCCCACCCTTGAGTTCGGTGAGCACTGCAAAATACACTCTCTAATGAGATGCTTACATTTTTGAAATCAATATTATTTGTGCTAGATTTGTGTCTTCTCCTTTGGCAACCCTGTTAACAAATATGTATTTGCTACGTATTAAATAAGTTTCAGATTCAAAATTGATCATCATAGAAACCCCATAAAACAATCTGCAAGAAGATGAGGAGATTAAATTTGCCAGTGTAACACTGAATTTTCCTAGGGCAGCTCTACGTATCTCCCAGTGGTATTGCGGGAAGACAGAAAAATAGACCCCTTACTTCTTGCTAATGTAACAGAAGATAAAACATATTTAAACACACAGAACCTACACATCCTCAAATCTAAAAAAGAACAATAACAGAAGTTGAACCAAAACCGTATAGCTAGTGTTAGTTTCTGGAAACAACACTTCTACAAGTTACATCTCATCTGCGGTAAAGGTGAAATTTTTTGTTAAACAGTTTTCAGTCTCATCTAGACATCTACTATTCCTACAGCAAAGTGGCAAACTGAATTCCCACAGTACATGCTACTTACCTTCTCCTCAAAAGAAATTCACTGGCCCTTGAGTGAAAATTCCTTTTCACAAGTAGAGGGTAGATCCTTTGCTGGAATTATTTGTTATGGCTGCATCATCTGCAAGTGAAATCAATTGAACAGAAAATGAGCACCATCAAAGGAGCGTTGCCCTTCTCTCACTAAGGCAGTCTTGGTGTAAGGTCTGATACAGTATATTGTACTCGGTGAACAACCATCAACTCACCTGATGGTTTTTAATGTGGGAAACCAGCAAGGTATAGAGGGAATGTTTGAGACAGACACGTGAAACATACCCTCAAGAGCAACCCTCAGTGAAAATACAAGTTCACCTCTTCAGAGAAAAGCTCATTAAAAACTAGCAGATCTCAGTGGTTTTATTGCAAACCAATCAACCTGAACCGGTAAAGGAGTCTTGACCTCACCCAGATTCATGGGTCTTCTATTTTTGACTTTACCTGCTGGTGATAAGAATTGATTTCAAAGGTTCTAAAATTAGCTCTGTGTATCAAAGGATGGTTATAGCATGTCTCGTCAGTGTTGCAGTTTTACACATTTTGCTGTTCTGTGTGTGTTCTCTAATTGGAAAAGTGTAACCCTTAAATCCAGGAATTGGTGACTGAGTTAACTTTCCTCCTGGAGGAGTGCTTGGAAATTGACTTCCTCATAAGTGAGGTTGTTTCGCTGCGATGCAGGTGGAAACCGGAGTGTAGTTCTCATAAAGTTAACAAGGTCACTTTGCTGGGCTCAGGCCTCATGTAATTATAGTCACCTATTGCCAATGAAAGTAGGTAACGTTCTCTGCCACGACAGATCGGCCCTCTGAAACCAGAGCAGTGATCTTTTGCGGTTTTAACCCACCAAAAATGAATGGATTGAAAATGTCCCAAATAACCAGAAACAGAAGAGATTTAAAAAAACAAAATCCGAACGCTCATTTAGTAGTATAATAAAATGAATGTGCGTGGTGGGAAATAATTCTATGCTTTTCTATTTAAGCCTTTTGTACTGGATGATCTAAACACATTCATAATGACATCAACACAGGCAGGCAGCACCAAAACCATAGACATCACACTAAGTTACTAATCCAGAAAGAAGGCACCTCTATGTCTTGTTTTTATCTTTAACACCTTTTAGCTTCTTTTCCTCACACGTCTACCCTCCCTGCTTTTAGGCTGGAAGAAACTGTGAAGTGGTAAAAGGAGTTTGTGCTCATAAAGGTTTGATGACTCGACCATCTGGCTCGGAACGCTCATAAAGGAAGCCCTGCAGAGGTTAAGGAGGTCAGAGACTACACAAGCTGGAGCTGAGGTGGGTCCTGGCACTCCACTGACTGGCACCCAAATTCTGCCCAACTGGTTGTAAGATGCTCTCATCAACCTCCAGAGAAAAGTGTCTCTGTGGACTGCTGATAAACATCACTTTTTTTCCTTGCTCACTTTCCTAATTCTGTGGAAACATAAAGGAAATCTCTCTGCCTGTATCCCATTGTAATCGCTTCCATCCTCTCCAAGTGCTCAGCTCATTAACAAGTAACCTCAAGGCAGGGGAAAAAACCCACAACTTTTGTATAATGGAGCCTTGCTGGTTAGGGACTATAAAAGTAAACAGGCCTGGTTCACTTAAAAAAGAAAAAAAAAAAAGGAAAAAAAGAAGAAAAAACTCCAAAAATATTCTCTTAAACACTTAAGACTATCTGATTTTAAAAATCGACGGGTATCTGGGTACTACTTTCTTGTATTTGCAAATTATCTTTCCCCTCTAGAAATGTTGTCTAGAGCCACAACTGTTTACACCACAATTCTCTGCTATATGCCCCAAAAGCATATATTTAAAACCTGTACACACAAAGTTATAGTCGTCTGCTGTACTGATTGCCCTGGCAGCAGATAAGTGCCCAGCATCAGGTTTATGAATTGCAGGCTTCATTAGTCTTAAAATGGTAACAAAGGAAGATGCATCCTAAAAAGTGTCATCCTTCATCTGAGAGGGTAGTGCCTGACACATTAGGAATCTATATGCTCAATTAACCACTGGCAGGCTCATTTTTTCTGTGCCTCTCACTCGGTCTCTCCCCCCACCCCTTTCTCCGAACCACTCCACCCTTCCTTCTGACTGAATCCTTCAGCCCTTGCATTGATAGCCCTGACTACATGCAAACACTCAATTACAGGGTGGCTTGAGGGATTACTTTTGGCTGCTACTTGTTCTCTCTACACCAATTTCCAACGAATAGCCAAAGGATCTTACTGCTGTGTTTTGCTTTTGATTAGCAGAAGTGAATACATTCAGGTCCTTTGCTGTTAAAAATTAGTTCACAAATTCAAAATCTACCTCAGAAATTAACATAGTTTGGTGATTAAACTGTAATTTGTGTTCATAGATCTTGAGATCAAGAACTCTTTTCCATAAAAAATAATGTTTTTATCAGTCTGAGATCGGTTTGTGATTCCAACATTTGAATCTGCCCACAATTTTGGGTTTTTTTCCCGTTATTTAAATATATCCCTAATTATATGGGCAGCCTTACAGAAACACTTTCAGCAGTCACAATTTTGCATGGGAGGAATAAACAAGGGGAAAAAAACCCCCAAAATAAGAGAGGGAAAGTTAACAGGTAGGAAACACAGCCAATCAGAACAGAACGCCAGTGTCCTAAATGGTTAATCCTCCATAACTATTAGCATACACATGATTAACTGTATAGTAGACCTGATTAAGTGTGTCTGTACATTATGCTAATCCCTGCATGCTGATTGGCTGACCTGATTAATGGTACACCAGACTGTGCAGTGCCGGTCTCACAGCCCCTCTGCAAAGAAAGCAAGGGAAAATAAGAGCGCGGCGTACGGCTAGAGACACAACGCGCGGCAAAGGAAGGGGGCAAGAGGGAGAGGTCATACGCCTTGTGTCTGAACACTAAGTTTGAGATAGGAAGTTTAAGAGAGTAAAATTGCTTTTACGGTCTTGCTTCCTAAAA
This sequence comes from Phaethon lepturus, assembly GCF_000687285.1. NCBI lineage: Eukaryota > Metazoa > Chordata > Aves > Phaethontiformes > Phaethontidae > Phaethon > Phaethon lepturus. The sequence goes on from NW_010555715.1 coordinate 13,875, forward strand.
TTTAAGTCTGTCTTTAAGAGTTATTTTTGGGTGCAGATCAGGTATTGCAGAGCTTTGCCTGTGCTTCGCTGTGTAGATCTCCCAGCACCCGTACGTGTGGGACACCTAGGAAAGGAAAATAGAAGCACTCTGCACTAACTGCTTTTAAAAGTCTTTAAAAAAACCTACATTGTCACCAGTCTTGAACTTCTGTGTCTTGCTGAACGCACAGAATATGTAATTTTCAACCATACTTTCAAAGCAACTCCTTTCAGCTAGATTTTAAGGACTGATTCAAAATATTTCTGGTTCGGGACTGGGTGGTTAAGTGCTCTAAAGATAAGCACCTGAAAATGCAATTCATTGATGTCCCCACCCTGTCTGCCTGTAAAAACAGATGATGTACATTTAGCTATATGCTTCTGCCTGTTATTGAGTTATTGACACTGAAAGTCAGCAGTCTTACTAAGCTGAAAGGACTTGCTAAATGGCTTCAATAGAAGCTTAATGTTTAGACAAAGAAGTTAAAACAGACTCATGCCTTGTCTCTTTCTCCCTCAGACGTACCCTGGTCTACATGTATTAGGTAGGCATTTAGCATCTACAAAGTAAAAATGCACATGCACATCAGTGCAAAAATATGAAGTGTCTAGAAACTCTGTATACTATTGATACACACCATCTGTTCTAGGTCAGGTACGTAAACTTTTTTTAGCCATGTACATTTATCCAGAGCAACTTAAGGGGATTAAACCTCTGGCCTTTAAAGCGCTGAATAGCTTTTCTTGAGTTATTTGAATGAGGTATTCACGTGAGGTCAATCTAGTTATAACGGGTCAAATTTGCCCTGTGTTCACATCAGCTGCTGTTGGCACAAGTTTGGTCTGTGGCCGTAAGTCTAGAATCTTCTCCCACAAAACGACGTTCCCACAGGCGCCCAAGGACTCAGAGACTGTGGGAGCTTGGACTGGGGCATCACACTGATTAGACTGGCAAAGTGTTGTGAGCCAGTGCGCAGAGACTAAAAAGTACAGAAGAGTTGGGCTCTTAGTGCTCTTCTTGCCCTTCCTTGGGTGAATTCCTTCATAGCCCATAATTCAAGACCTGTGGAAACCTGTGTTCATTGAACACTGGCGGTATCGGTGTGAGAGGCTGACTCAGCCCTTCTGTTTTATCTCGTGATGCTGTTATGGCATCATGTCTGTAAACCACTGTTTTACACAGACAACCAAGAGAGGCTCCAAAACACCAACAGCATGTACGACAATGATACCTGTGAGGTATTTTTAATTGGTTACATTTTACTGAGTAAGTGAAGCTGTTATTCTTGATTACTTACTTAGTTCTGGTGATTAATTATTATCTCTGGAATGATTCAAGGGATGTTTACTTTCACTATTAGTAATAGGTTCTTAGATGCTTCGTCCATCTATATAAAACATCAGAATTGTAACTGTCTCAGATAAATTGTTAAAAAGTCAGTACACTGAGGATAGAGATGCCTAGAGCCAACCAGTATGAAAAGGTGCAGAAGAAGGTATGTCTTAAACAGTCCTTCCTACCTGGGTGGAAGCCCCTTTTTTTCTTCCTGTGGTCTGCAGCCCAGAACCTTTAAGTAAAGGTAGTTGTCTACATCTGCTGCTTGCACAGAACAAGCTCATTCTTTTAGAGTGGTATTGATGGAAGTGTGGTGGTAACATCATTTTCACTTGCACGTGTAACTGATCCTTTAAAAAACTTAAAATGAAATGCAACGTCCTTTAAATAGTTTTGTTTAAAACTACAGTTGTTTATTAAGTGTTGAGTGAGCAGCAGATGGGGGGAAAAAAGGGCAATTCTCTTCCTCTTTCGCAAGTATTTCCCTACTTGTGCATTTCCCCTTCTACTGTTTCATTAAGGTGTCATCTCAGTTAAATACTCTGGCATACGACCTATCTCATGTGCTTGTGGTCAGAACCTCTTACTTAGAATAGGGCAGAGGCAAGTTCGAGTCCCACCAAAGCCTGGGAAGCTTAAAGTGCACATCTTTCATCTCTTTACAGTGAAATACTTTGTGGAGGAGTGAAAAGGAATATCTTTTCCATGTGTGCTATGCGACTACGCAGTGGATAGTCCACTGAGTCTCAGAGAAAGAGGAAAGTCATGGTCAAGTGTTTTCTTCTATAAAACGGCTGCACTCCTGGGACCACTTTTGTACACTGTCAAATGACTGCTTGGCCTTCAGGTGCGAGCCAGGCACCAAGATGCCGAGGTTGTCATCACCTGGGCCCGCACCTGAACTCCAGGCAGGTGAGGAGCTCTCTAAGCACCTTGTGAGTCCAGATGTCTCCTAGGTTGGCAGTAGCTGAGTATCTGGGACCTAGAAGCCTTACGTCACCTCGCTTTGGATGGGCAAGTCACTGCCCCTTTCTAGTAACAGAAATTCATCCAGGTCACAAAATGCAGCAAACAAAAATATATGCTATATCTCTGAGGAATTCTCTTGCCGTGGCAGGGAAGGTCACAGCTTAACATCATACTAGGTAAAGTTACATTTACCAGCATACCGGGATAACAAGCCCACCAGGGCATGCTGTCAGTAAAATTCCCGATTCCTGTGAATTCCAGCTTCTGCTAAGTGAACTAATTGCCAATGTCTTGCAAAAATGTTTAGGCTGATTAGTAGAAATATTTAATAAACACTTGCTGAATTTAAGGAAACAGTATTTTTAGGCTACAGTCCAAAGAGATTTTCCTGTGAAAAAGGCGTAACAGTTTGTGACCCTGTTGTTTGTCAGATAAAGGTGCACAAGTGATATCTTGCAGTGTGATTTTTTAAGGATAAAGTTAATTTATGTCAGGAAAAACAAGCAGATTACTCACTTAATGTGCCTCTGGCATATCTCTGCTTCTGGTTACAGAAGTTAAACCATCATTTTCTGAGATGTGTGGCACAGAACAGGTGTAGCTTCATTTTGAATGTGATATTCTGTTGATTAACACAGGAGAGTTCATGAGATAGGCATACAGATATGATTTACCTTTATCAAAAGTTTCTACAAAGTGGCCAATGCTTTCTCTGTGTGACTTGTAGTTTTTGTATGTGTTCAAGTGGAAGCACCGCTTTGAATGGACACAGCAAGTACGGTAGATGCAGATATGAGCAAAAGGTTCTCAGATAATAATTTACTAGAGAAAAGCCTCCCTCTCTCGAAAAAGTCACAGGAAAGTTATTAGTTTGTAAAATATATTAATTTACTGCTTGCAGTTCTTGAATCATTAGCTTTTCAAAGTCTTTACTCTGTGGTTTAATCCCAATTATTCAAATTTCAGCTGAGTCCTGTAAGTAGGTCTCCACTCTTTCTTTTCACCAAAGGAAGAGGCACTGACATAGTTCTGTTTCAAACACCTCAAGGAGCTGTATGTGCGTATTTAACAAACACACAGCCAATACTGCAAGTAGTTTTCTGCTAATATGATTGCTTCTAGAACATGATGATCTGGCTTTGCAGCTTTTTAACTGTGGTTTTATTTGGGTTCAAGAAGGAGATGTTTGAAGCTTAAAATAAAAGTTTTAACTAAAAGTAGCAAAACAATCTCTGGGTCGGTCATCTCTGTACATTTTCAGAACTCCACCAGCCCTCCTGGAAAGTAAGGTAAGCCAACAACCTTGGAGCCCATCCCAAAGGAATTTCACTGGCTTCTGTATTTATGCTGTGGTTTTATCGCCCAGTTACTTCTCCACTTTTGAGGGGAAACAGTGTTTTAAAACATTTAAGCCTTTGTGAACCAATGAGAAGAAACCAAGGGTGAAAACTCTGAAGCCAAGGCTACCTCACAAGGAATGCCTTCAGGCCAGTGGCCTGGTGTTTAACCCTGGGATTCATTTGCTCAGATATTTCAGGTGACTGACTTGTTGAAGTATAACAAAAAAGAACAAGGTGGCCTTTTAAATGACTAAAACCTATGTAGGTTCAAAGTTTGGAAAATATGAGGGAAAAGCATGACAACAAGCAGAGGAAATTAAAGCATGCAGAGAAATACATATACACAGCCTTATTTTGGTCCTGACTGTATTTCTCCACCTCCGTTATACAGGAAAACCACTGATTCGCCCAGGACAGAATTGGTAAAATACGGTCCTTTCTTGTACATCCTGAATTCTCACGTTAACCTCTACCCAAACTTTGAGGGAATGTATAAAAAGAGGATATTCCTCAGTGGCTAAAGAAGAAAGTTTAAAAAGAATGTAAATGCCGAGAAACAGGCAGCATTTGCTAGCAGTTGCATCTGAGACATCACAGTTTCCATCCAAACTGGGAGATAGTTGCATGAGAACTGAGCAATACCTGTGAAATAAAAAAAGGTTGAGGTGGAAGTTCAGTATGCAATTACTGGGATTTGGTGTCCTGGCCAGTGGCAAAGGTAGCCTACTAACTTGCTGGGAAAGATCAAGAAGTCAACACACTAACAGAGAATATTTCTAAGCATATTTATGGTTAGGTTAGGTATCTGTTGTAAATAGTTTAATGTTGTATACATTTTTAAATAAAGTATTGAGACCACTTGAGAACACACATATTTCAAAGGCAAACCAGAATTTGCTGAAGAACAGAGTATGTATTGCAGCAGTGCAGATGGGGAGGATAAGGAGTCCCTAAAATTCTTTTTTTTTTTTTTCCCCTAATAAGGTGAAGTCATCCAGGCCATGAACAGATCTGAAAGTTTTGATCATAAAGAAGAATTTATGTGAAAAAAAAAGGAGAACAGTTGCATTGGCACAGATCCAGGATAATTTTACTGCAACTGGTAGAGTCACTCTGGAAACGCCAGACAGAGCAGAGAGCTGAGCTTCCTGATACAGGGCTGTAAGAGGTGTCTGAACAGACGCTTTTGTGGTAGCCTCCAAGACTGAAATGTGTCATCACCTATAATCATGTACTTTTTGGTCTGGAAAGGGCAAGGATAGGTATACCCTTCACTTTGCAACTTACACACCTAACCAGCTGACACGAAATCCCCCGTTTCACCCTGCCAGCGCTCTTACCCTTCCTCTCCCATGTGTGCTATAGCGGCAGAACAGCTGTTCATCTCCTTTCATCTGGGATTCTGCTTTTGTTTAGCCCTGACGACCACAAATCACATCACTACAATGGCCATTCTCCTCCTACCAAAGGCTGACGGAAAAACAGATCCACTTCAAGACTCCCATTCAGAAACCGCCGAGAAGGAAGTGGGGACTAGCGTTTTCCTGGTTCCTCGACCAGATTCTTTTCTAGCTTGTAATCCATTTTTTGCTCGTACCCGACAAGGTGCCGCATTGAAACCGAAGCCCATGTGCTGGCTGTCAGTCATGGCTAACGTGCTATGCAGGATACCGGGTGAAGACATGTGGTGCTGGAGGTGTGAAAGCAGAGGCTGCAGCCATTGACATTGTCTCTGTACTAATTGGCAGGAAAAGGGCACTGATAGGCATGGATTGTCAAGATGGCTCCTCTGACCCTTCTGCTTAATCCAAATGAGTAATTAATGAGTGTGTTATGATTAGCACTGCAGTAAACTCTTCACTAGACAAATACTTTAAAGCTCTCAGGCTTTAGCTCACCAGCTGATTGCCATTTGGCTAGCAGATTTGTTTCCCTCCGAGAGGCTGAACACACCCATTAGTCGTGCAGGGGGAGAATACAGCTAAAAAATAAAAATAAGAAATCCTACCTAAATGACACCACCGTGAAAGTGGGAATGCACGTTCGCTCAGCAGAGCTGACAAAACAGGTTATAATATATAGGGCTGCTGTGTATCAGGAGCAGTTAGCAGCTGATGATGTGAAGGAGGAATTGTGTACTGAGCATCAAAAAATGTGAAACACGTACTTAAAGGCTTCTTTTCTCTTCCTCTGAAAGAATCAGCAAAACAGGAGACAGGAGCCATTAGCTTCCCTTTTTCACTGGAATGTATCAGATGGATTTGTAATGGAAAAGTGTTTGTATCCAACATCTTTCGTGCCGGCTCTGCCAAAAACACCAGCAGCCTGAAGATGGATTCGTTTTGATATAAAGCAATACCTTATTTAATTAGGATTCCCCGTTAACTTGTGGCTGCTGAGATTTTCCAAGAGGGGCTTGTGCATTTGCGGTCAGTTCGGGGAGCAGGATATTCTCCTCTGCTTTCTTAGTTTAATGTCAGCTGGGGCCGACGGGGCACAGAAGTTAGAGGACAGTCGGTGTGGGAAGCCCAGATGCTCTTGCTTCAGACCCAGGTAACGTTGAGATAAACGGTACTGGGCCAGAAGCTCGTGAGACACGTGAGGAAGAGAAGATGCACAGAAACCCAAGCAGCCTACCAGCCCCAGGAGCAGCCCCAGCACATTTAGGCAGAGATCCACTTGCGAGGAGAACAGGAGAAGGGAGTGTGCACTACGCAGCTTACAGACTGTCACCTGTGTGAAAGGGATGAAAAGGGCCAATTTCTGTTTCCACATTTGCCAGTCAGTCACTTCTGGCCAACTCTGCATTCGGGCAAACTGGAAATGGAAAAATAAAATAAAATAAAATAAAATA
>NW_010555716.1:0-321 GCF_000687285.1 Phaethon lepturus
GGCCAAAGGGGCCACAGGGACATCTCTGTGTCCTTGCAAAGTAGCTGGCAGCTGCTGCCCCTTGCCATGTGCAGCTCACGCTCCCCCATGAGTGTTTAAAAAAAACAAAACCAAACCATCCTCAGGTCTGGCTAGAAATATCCCAGTGAGGAAAAAAAAAGCCGTCCCAAGGACTGAGGTACATTTTCTTTGGCTGATCTACACTTGGTAAGTTATATACCCTCACAGATGTCAGCTATGATGACGCAAGGCTTGAGCCTTCTACACCAGCACATGCCCTGCCTTGGGCATGCTCACACAGTGTCTGGCAACTGCAACTGT
>NW_010555716.1:385-708 GCF_000687285.1 Phaethon lepturus
GTTTTACAGAATAAAGAGACCAACTACAGCCAGTGAAAAAAATTTCTTAATCCAACCCCAAACGCTGCCTATGCCAACACAAAGTCTCACACTAGCACATGGCGTCTTTAAAAAAAAAAAGAAAAAGACTGTCATTTCCACGAGAAGGTACTTTTGGGAAAGAAGCGAAGTCCTCATCGGTGGCTCAAATCCAGCAAACGCTCACTGAAGCGGCTTTGAACTGTCTCCCTTTGAGCTGGGCAATCTGCATGCGATTAGCCCTGCTCACTGCTGCCGCAAAATTAAATTCCAGGCCCTCAAACAGCAAACTCAAAACAAACAAA
>NW_010555716.1:984-6319 GCF_000687285.1 Phaethon lepturus
CATCCAGGGCTTCCGCACCCCCGAAAGCACGGGGTGCTGGCGGCGGCGGCGGGGAGCGTGGGAGGCAAGGACAGGAGCAGGGGATTGCATGCTTGGGGAAATGACTGCTGAAACCCCCCTGCCCCCAAGCGCACGTTTGCAGAAACCTGTCCCGTAAACTCTTTACTGGGCCATTTCTAGCTTCAGCAAAACACGTTTGCAGGTAAGTGCCCTCAAAGCGAGCCCAGTGACACCCCAGACCGGGGACCAGTGGTAGGGGAGGTGACAAAAGCAGCCCTAGGGGATTGCATGCTTGGGGAAATGACTGCTGAAACCCCCCTGCCCCCAAGCGCACGTTTGCAGAAACCTGTCCCGTAAACTCTTTACTGGGCCATTTCTAGCTTCAGCAAAACACGTTTGCAGGTAAGTGCCCTCAAAGCGAGCCCAGTGACACCCCAGACCGGGGACCAGTGGTAGGGGAGGTGACAAAAGCAGCCCTCTTTCAGAAAAACATCTGCAGGAACTGCCCCGAGCTCCTGCAGCTCAGCTGGAGGCAGCTGGGAGGGCTGTTTGCCATGCCCCAGCGTCACGGATGGCCATGGCCACTGCTTGTGCATCTGGAGGTGCTAATCCACACCTGGCTCACCAAGCACCTCTCCTTGCAGGCAGGGGCTCCAGGCACCAATCTGCACAAAGGAAAACACCGTCCCGGTGTGGATGGGCTGAGCAGCAAGACCTTCTTCAGCCCAGAGAGATAGGGTCGAGCTGCACACTGACACTGCTCCATCACCTCGCAGAAAAACCCAGTTATTTGGCCCCACCACTGCAGCATTGCTGTGGATTGCCCAGTTCTGTCCCCAAAACCTCTGCAACCAAAACCCCTCCCGCCCCACAGGAGGGAGGGAGAGGAACAGTAGCTGCGGGATGCTGGCTGGAGAGGATGGTCCACCAGCAAGGAGAGGAGGTGAGCAGTGGAGTTCAGTAGCCCAGTGCCTCAGGCTTGCTCGCGAGGCCACCAGATCCAGAACATCTCCCTGCTAAGGACCATGCACCCCAGTACACTATGCTTTGGGGTAGGGCCTCAACACAGCCACAATGTCCTCCATCTGCTGACTGAAGTCAGACTAAGGAGCTCCACACTAGAGGAGGAAAGTTGAGAGCTCAACTGAATTCTGCATCCAAGTGCAGTTCGGGAAGCTGCAAGCATCTGTCTCTTTCCAAACACAAACTTGGCTCAATTTCCAAAGAAACGAGCTGTTGCTTCAGATCAACGTTGGCAGAGAAACAAGCACGTTATAAAACACTAGAAGCATGAGACAGAAAACTTTCCTTTTCCCCACAGCACATCCGGTCTCTTGCGCCGTCTCCCTGAAACAGCTGCTCTCCAGGAAGGCACAGTACCTTTCTGAGTTAGTTTGCAAGTGCAATTAATAGTCCTTGACCTTCACTTTGACCAGACAAGAGGATGCTAGGGATGCTCTCACCACAGAGGATGCTCCCCGTCTGCCCAGAAAGCCTGTGCTTCAGAGGTATGACATGCTCCCGACCACACGGGTAGCTGCGGAGCTGTCGCTATGTTGCCAAGACCGCGCATCTGCTCTCTGCCAAACATCTTAAACATATTATTTGGAGAAGTTTAACACAGTTTCTCAACCTCTCTTTTGAGGCCAAGAGAGCCTAACTTTGAACAAACTGGTCCACGTGTTAGCTCCCCCTCCCCCAGCCCCATCCATGCCCTTCTCTTTTGAGTTTCTGTTTTACTTTTTTGAAACAAGGCAGTGGATGGACACAGCACAACCCCAGCTTGCGGTCATGAGTACAGTAATGCCTCTAGCACCTGGGCTGGGGGAGAGGCAGGAGGGAGCGGAGAGAGTGGCTATATCAGAAAGGTTAAAAAACCAACCAAGCAAACAAAAAAGGTAAAGCAGACAATAGGAAGTTCAGATGAGAGGAAGGGGAGATGCTGTGTGTAAAGCAAATGTTTTCTCCACTGCTTGGTATTGTAAGTGACCACACAGATTCAGAGGCCCCCAGTTTCTGGGGCAGAAACTCCCACATGGAGACAACAGCCCGTGACTGCAGGTGGGCAAGGTGACAGGAACCAGACCCCACGCACACCAAACCCCTCTGGCACGGTCACCACTAGAAGTCTTCTTAAAAAACGGAGTTTTCAGCACCTCTTGGGTTTTCACTCTCTTGCCCCAAATTACGCTCCGCTAGGATTCTGCCAGTGCTAAAGCTGCCCCTGCCCCTACCCACACACAGGGCCTCAAACTAGGTTATTTGTGAATTCACCAACCTCTCAGGCTGCACATAACCTCTAAAAACTTCTGTAATACAGGCACTAAGCATCACCAACGATTTAACAGGCTACCTCTTGTCTCCTCCAAACAAGCCTCAAAGCATCAGAATACCCTCATAACTTACCTGCAGCGCCCACAGCTTAGTGCGACTGCTTGCACTGACTACACAGGCATCAGAAGTGGTGCATTGAAGAGAAAGCCCATGCCATGGGTCCTTCCCCCTCCAACTGAGTGACAGCTGCTCACCCACAAGCTGGCCAAAGGACCTTCTTTCTCTCAACCCTCATTTTTTTCAACCTCCCTAGCTAACAGTGGGAAGTATCAGTTTCTATCCAGAGCTCTGGCATCTCCAAGAGAGAGTTGTTTTTCTTGCACGCTCAAGATCTCCCAGCAGACAGCCATTTGGAAACTGTATTCCTTTTTAAACGTCAGTGAAAAACAGAATCATAGAATAGTTTGGGTTGGAAGGGACCCTTAAAGGTCTAGTCCAACCACACCGCAATAAGCAGGGACATCTTGAACTACATCAGGTTGCTCAGAGCCCCGTCCAACCTGATCTTGGACATTTCCAGAGATGGGGCAGCTACCACCTCTCTGGGCAACCTGTGCCAGTGTTTCAACACTCTCAGTGTGAAAAATTTCTTCTTTAGATCTGGTAGAAGTCTGCCCTCTTTTAGTTTAAAACTGCTTGTTTTTTACCTGTTGTCCCATTGCAACAGGCCCTGCTAAAAAGTCTGTCCCCATCTTTCTTAGAAGCACCCTTTAAGTACTGGAAGGCTGCAGTAAGGTCTCCCCAGAGCCTGCTTCTCCAGGCTGAACAACCCCAACTCTCTCAGCCTGTCCTCACAGGAGAGCTGTTCCATTCCTTGGATCATTTTTGTGTCTCTCCTCTGGACCGGCTCCAATAGGTCCATGTCTTTCCTGTGCTGAGGGCTCCAGAGCTGGACGCAGTACATCTCTTGAGGTTTCTGCTTTGGACAGTTCACTAGTTTATATATTAACCTAGATTTTTTTGTTTTGTCAATATTCCTTAGGTATTAGAGTTCAGGTATTAGAGTTCAGTTTTCTAAACTTAAAGCTGGGGGTGAAAAGCTATAGAGCAAGACACCTGACTGCAACACGATTAGCGTGCTTGGGCCATCTTTGCCATGAGATGCTCATGGGACTGAGGGCAAGAACACATCTCTTCGGTCTGCCATCCCTTACCAGCCGCACCTGGTATCTAAATGAGGGTCAAAAATGGCCTAGGATACAGCTGTATTCTAAAATAACCGCCACAAACAACATGTCCTCTCGATCAGGCAGGGTTTGAAAATGACGTCCCTGAAATACAGATAAGCCTGTCCATGAGATTCTGCTCCACAGACTTCTGGCACTGTAAGATAAGTGCTGCTTTAAAAAGAGCTCGTTTGGAGAGGGATCTTTGCGCCAAAGAACCTGCTTCCTTCCGTGCTCCCTCCTAAAGCAGCAGGCATTAAACACCCCATCACCAAAACACAAAGGCCTCATAGCGAGGCAGAAGAAAAGCATTTGACTGTTTTGAAAGCACTTAGGCCAACATATATACTACTTCTACAGAGCAACTTTTTAACCTTTTTTAAAAAACAAACACAAAAACAATCCACACCACAATATTGTTCTACAGCTCCTAAAAAACATTAACAGTTTGGGAGTGGACACCTGCAGGATATATCTGGATTTACATGCTTTCGGGTTTCTCAGAGGCTGAAATTTCACTGCAGCAAGGAGGCTCTGCTTCTTGATACTCCATTTAAGATATTCATTGGCACACAGCTCTAAACTGGAGCATAAATCCAAAATGCTTATATTACCTTGTGTTAGAGAATTTCATAGCTGTTAAGTACTTCTAATTCAAAGTTGAATTATGGTATTATTTCCCCAGCCCTGACTTATGCTTTTAAATTATAAATAAAGGCAAGCGAACCATAAAAGCATTTGAAATTTGGCAGCTTCTTGTAGAGATTAAACCTCATTCAGCTAATGCATTTGCTGCAGAGCCAGACAGCAGGGATTGTAAACTACTCTCTCTGAACATTGCTAGAAAGAAAACTCTGGGCCTCTGAAATGAGTACTTGGCTATTTGACCGTTCAAAAAGCTCGAGCAGCTCAGTCACACATAGCTTGCGTGATTCATCACATGCTTCCAAACGATGGGGAGGGTGATGGGGACAGAAAAAAAAAAAAGAAAAAAAGAAAAATATGAGGTGCATTTCAATAAATTTAGGTTTACACTGAGGGAACGGGGCAGTTGGAGCTACCTGTTCCCATCAGATCACTTCTCCATGGCTTTGGAAAGGTGAGGATCACAGGAAGGTCCTTGCTGGTTCATGCTTGTTACATTTGTACTGATAAGGAGCTTTGTGCACAAAGAGGGGTTTTTTAATTCCATGTGGCTGACTGAAGTGTCAGAAATGCCTGCAGTGTGTACACCACTCCGTCTCCCACACTGGCCCAAGCGATACATGATCAGGGCAGACTCAGCTCTGACCAACATCTGAGGCACGATGGGATTGTTTTACGAATGCTGTTTGCTACCAAAACATGGAAAGAGCAGGGGGGAAAATAAACAAATAAATACCCGCCAGCTTTCTAACCTACATGCTGGCTACAGACCTTGAAGACGTAACGGTGCCAGTCTGCATCTGACTGCACCACTCCACACCAACCCACGGTAACACAGCTACAAGCCATTTGCCTGCCACTGCCTTGTAAAAAGCTACTTTCTACAAGACCTTGTATCTCTCTGATCATCATAACTTCTTCCTATAGCCTCATTTGGCCTCTGGCGGATTCTACCAACTGCGCGGAAGATGTTATGAAGACGGTATAAAATATTTTAGCTGATCCTTCAGCACTAACTCCGATAACGATTTGAATCTTGGGGACGCTAAGAGCATTTCTCTAAACTCCAGGCATTTCAGAAGCACATGACTCACTCCCGAGAGGATCAGGGTACGTGGAGACCATTTAAAGCAAAGCCATATTCATAAAGGGCCCCCACATCCACCCCGAGGACAGCCTTGCACAGCCGC
>NW_010555716.1:6350-6590 GCF_000687285.1 Phaethon lepturus
GGGGGGTGGGGGGGGTTGAAAGACACGAATCAAAAACAACAACAAAAAAAACACAGCACAGTTCCTTTTAGTGACCTCAAAACCGCCTTCCTAAAATAGCAAACCAGTCATTTGTTGTTGCTCAGATGCATCGATCCATAGACAACTGACCAGCGAGCACCGAGAGAAACTGCGCATTTCTGTGTCCGGTTTCGCGAACTGAAAACCACAGGTCGCTTCTCGACAGCCTCTTCCCCCGCG
>NW_010555717.1:0-7459 GCF_000687285.1 Phaethon lepturus
CTCCCCCAGTTCAGCTTTTCAAACTGCTTTGTTTCTGTGCTTTTGGATTTAGATTACATTTCCCTGTTTGCTCATGAGATCACTGTGCAAGACAGTTTCTAAAGACTTTATAGACAAAGAAAACAAACGATAAGCATGTCTTTTCCTCTGTAAGAGCCATTCTGTCAGTCAGCAAAGTTAGATTGATACGTTGTTGGCAAATTATAAAAAGAGAAATAGCTTGTTGATGCTTTTAAATAGTTTATATTCAGTTCCTATTAAGCTGACTGCTCCACTTCCTCCTTTAAAGAAGAGTATCAAGCTGGTCCTTCTGTTGTCTTCTAAGCCCACATCCAGCCATCAGAAATTCTCACAGTGTGTGTTATCACCAGACTTTTTCGGCCATTTCTCTGTGTGCTTTCAGGTCACATTCATCAGGCTTGACTGACATGAAAACAAATAAATACTTTCCAGTCCTTCACTACCTGGGAGAGAAAGCTTTTCCCTTTGCCTCTGTCACTAATTGTGTTAGCCACTTGATTGCATCTAATACTTTTAATGAAGACTGAATTGATGAATAATGCCCTGCTTCCTCTTCTGTGTAGTGGATCAGCCTTGCATTTGCTCTTATGCCTGCTGCCCTATATAAAACTTTGCAGCTGCAGGTTGTATCTCACTCAATGCCTTAACTTTGCTCATTTTATCTCTTATGCTCATACTATATGTCTGTATGGGCTCTGCAGAAGTTAGGCCTACGTCTACTTCTTGTGTGCTGGCTTGCAGCTGGGTCTTATGCACTCATGCACTTACTAATGTTAGATAAGGAATCATATAGTCATAGAATCATAGAATAGTTTGGGTTGGAAGCGGCATTTAAAGGCCATCTGGTCCAACCCCCCTGCAGTGAGCAGGGACATCTTCAACTAGAGCAGGTTGCTCAGAGCCCCGTCCAACCTGACCTGGGGTTTTGCCAGGGATGGGGCATCGACCACCTCTCTGGGCAACCTGGGCCACGGGTTCAACACCCTCGTTGCCAAAAACCTCTTCCTTATATCTAGTCTGAACCTACCCTCTTTTAGTTTAAAACCATTCTGCCTTGTCCTGTCTCAACAGGCCCTGCTAAACAGTCTGTCCCCATCTTTCTTATAAGACCCCTTTAAGCCCTGGCAGCTGCACTAAGGTCTCCCCGGAGCCTTCTCTGCTCCAGGCTGAGCCCCGCCAGCTCTCCCAGCCTGTCCTCCCAGCAGAGCTGTTCCAGCCCTCAGAGCGTCGCTGGGGCCTCCTCTGGCCCCGCTCCAACAGGTCCATGTCTCTCCTGTGCCGAGGGCTCCAGAGCTGGACGCAGCACTGCAGGGGGGTCTCCCCAGAGCGGGGCAGAGGGGCAGAACCCCCTCCCTCGCCCTGCTGGCCACGTGGCTTTGGGGGCAGCCCAGGACATGGTTGGCCTTCTGGGCTGCGAGCGCACATTGCCGGCTCCTGTCCAGCTTTTCACCCACCAGAACCCCCCAGTCCTTCTTGGCAGGGCTGCTCTCAATTAAAGACTGACTGTCTTTAATTCATAAACCAGGTTCCTAAGAAACTGCCCGGTCATTCTGTGAGCCTACTGAGGTGTATCTGGAATTGGTCAATGTTTTTTGGCTCCTTTGCTCTCCTGCCCTAGGAAGAGGAACCATCATTTGCACCTGGAAATAACCAGGTATGTAGCAGCTTTCAAGCTTTCACTTAATGTTTTCTTCCAGGAGGAAATCCCTGGAGATCAGAATCAACCCTAGAAGAGCCTTCTTTTTGTTTTCTTTCTTCCTGTCCTACAAAAATTCATACACAGCAGAGACCTGCTCAGACAGCCTAGGACAGGGTCCACCCCATCTCCCTTAACTGTGTACACAGCAGGCTTGTAACCTGGATTCCTGGTGCGCATTTTTCGTCTAACCCAGAGGGTGTTTAGATATGCAGCTGATTCTCTGGATAGTTCTAGCTGAATCCCATCAGCCCTACTCCCTTCCTAAGGAAGGACAGGCCAGTTGAACTTTCATGTCACCACCAGCTCTGTGATTCTGGTAGTTCTCAACATGACACCCCATCTGCTCGCAGGTCACCCACCAGGGTCCTTTTCCCCTTTCATCACCACCCAGGGATTCTCAGCAGTGACCACTCTTTGCTGTCATCTGGATCTGAAATAGGAGGTGATGTATCCTCCCCTCCGTCATCCTTCTACTTGAACAAAGTTCTCCTCCTCCTGGCAATAATAGCTATTTCTATGGATTATCCCTCTGAGGACTCTGTTATATCAATTAAATTGTAGTGTCATCCATGCATTATGTGTTTGAATGGTCGCTAACTTGCATGAGCCGTTTCACACCAGGCAAATTCCGCTTCCATTTTTGATACTGGAGAGGTCTTAAGTCTTTACCTGAGAGTTGAGTGTAATATTTGATGGCTCCAATAGGTAGCAGCATTACACGTTTGAGTCAGCTTCCCTGTGCTACAAAGACATCACTGAAGGTGGAAGATTGGAAGTAATTTCTGTTAGACGATGCCTTGAGGTTGAGATTTGTTTCTTGTTTGTTTTCGAAACGTAATATTCGACTGCATCAGAGCACTCCTACTTCCAAAGCCATCTTATTCCCCTGCTTGCAAAGAATCACAGCTCAAAACACAAATGAGATCATACCTGCTTTAATTATTGCTGATTGTATTTGTTTAACAGTAGGCTTGAGGTCAAGGTCCAAATTATTCTACATAGATGTAGACACAGTTCTTGCAAACTAGTAGTTTAAAGAGCTGATGCTAAAAACATTTACGTACCTGAATCTGTACAGGGGCAGTGAAATTGGGCAATACGCAGAAAAGGAGAAGGTTCCATCCAGGGCAATTATGGTATTTCACAGTTACACACCTGAGTAAAAGCTGGTGTCACAGGAAAGAAAAATCTATGTATGCATATATATATATATATGTTTGTATATGTATTTTTTTCCAAGAGAAAGAACAGCTGATATGGGTGATTATAGCCCACTAAGAATATAGCCTGAAATCCTATTTCCAGTGTGCTTGGATGGTTGAAATGTAGCTCTTCTCTGAAAAATGAAGTGATAAAGATGCCTGGTGGGCATTACGTTCAGAGTTTTCTAGTGATTCCTCCCAAGGGTCTTACTTGAAAAGAGGTGTTTCCTGACAGCCAGCACTGCAAAGATTATTTAGGGCTCAGAGATTTGAGCAGGGTATTTTCCTCCTGGCACATTGTTATCGATCTCACCATGGCTGCAGCCTGCGCTGTGCTGTCAGCGTCAGCTCCAGAGTCCCCACAGGCTTTGGGGAATTCCTTTGATCCCACTCGCAGGTTGAAGTGTCTGGCTCTTAGGGAGAGATCCAGCTGGGATGAACAGAGCCAACAATGCGGAGAAATTTAACAGTAGATGAATGGAGGAGGGTTGCAAGTGCATCTGAGCCTGATTCCCACCTTGCTGGTACCTTTGCACCCAGGGTAGACCCTGGGAGTGGGGAAGGGAGTTACGTTTCCCTGCAGGAGGGCAGCCGTGAGTACCAGTGACGGGCTAATGCCACAGAGAGCTCTACACCAGTCTTGCTACCTGAGGACAGTGGGGTGGGATCCATGAAGGTGTTACAACCCCCTTGGAGTTGATGGGGAGACAAGCACTCACAGGCGGGGTTCAGGTTGCCTGCAAGAGACGCCTATATCAGAATGTGTTGCCCCAGGTTCGAATGGAGAAGGAAAACGGTATCAGTCAGAATAGCCTTTTTTCTCTCTCTATGCACCATTCAAATGCCCCATCAACAAGGGAGATGTGAGGAGGGAGAGGTGAGGAGGCCAGGAAAAGAAAAAGGGAGAAATGGGGAAAAAAGGAGGAGGAAAACAAGTAGAGAAATAGAATGTAAGTCCTGGCTGGGCAACAGGTCATTTGTGAGACAAATCAGCCCCTGTTGTGTGATAATGGCCTGAGGCCAGACTGGAAATGCTTATTGAGTGAGTCCTGGGAGAGGTGTGATGGAAGCACTAGGGACAAGGACTGCCTGGAGATCCTAAAATGAAAAGACAGGTTTGATTTAGGACAATGATTTGAGAGAACACTCGGATTAGAGGTGAGCTCTGCTATAAAGCTGTATTAGTGGAGCAGAGAAGCTGCCCATCAAGTGCCAGGCAGGGAGCAAGAGATTAACAATGTCTGACCCATGGAGCAAAAGATGTCAGAACGGGTGCCCGCAGCCAAGAGACAAGGGGTTCAAACAAGAGTTACTGGGCAGGAGCCGAAACAGGCTCAAGGCAAAGGGGTGATGTTCCTAGAAATGCTGCCAGCAAAGAGCTCAGCCGCAGTGAGCAGTGCCTGGCAGGGAACGCTGGAGGGAGCGTGGGCAAAGGAGGCAGCAGACAGAAAGCCAGATAATTTTCTGTCTATTCCATGAGCCCAGTGTGTTTTTATTATTTTTGCTATTGCTGTTGTTATTTCATCAGCCTGGGCTTTATGGGATGTGAGACTGAAGTCTTCTTGTAAGCTTTTCTTACCCAAACAGAGAAAGGAGGTAGGGAGCAGATGAAAAGGCAGCAGTGGTTTGTAGAGGCACAAGCATGATGTGAAAGTCAAGGTGCTAACAGCTTGCATTTCTTGTGGAGATATTTTAAAATATAAAGGAGTACTAAAGAGTTGGATGCTACTGAGGAATTAGACTCATATTGATGGGCACAGGGTGGAGTTTTTGGTGAGTTTTTTATTATGACTGATATTTTGGTGATCAGATTTCCTGGATGGGCTGTGCTGAATGTGGGTTGGAAGCATTGCTCTGAGCTGCAGTCAAGGCAGGGCGAGGCCAGGCACCAGAGGATACCAAGTGGACCAGTCCAAAGAAGGTCAGGAAGCCAAAAAGTCAGAGCCAGCAGGCCCCAAGGGCAAGCCAGGGTGTAATCCACGGGTGGGGTGAAGATGAGGATCCCAAAGACATGGGGAGCAGCTCAGGACTTGGGCAGGTTGATTTAAAAGAGATAAAGGGAGGCAGGTCAGAAACTATTAAGGACCAGGCTCACCTGAGAGGAGATGAAATCGGGAAGGGAGCTGGAAACCAAGGCATGGAGCAGGACTGTAAGATCTACAAACTGGTCAAGAGTCTTTGCACAGATGTACCCTTGGAAACCATCAGCTACAGATAAAATTGGCAGGAAAGGGTGCAACTGTCAGGAAGCAGAGGCTTTATAAATATGTTGCAGGAGAGGTAGAAGGAGAACAGGCCAGTCTGGGCCAGCTCATAATGTAGATGAGGTGGTAACAAGCCAATAAAAAATAGTGTCAGGAAACTGAAGGATTTGCATGTTCTTGTTTTAGTCTTCCCCCAAATCCTGAGCGAATATTCCGTGCAATTTAACAGTGCAGGTTCGAGAGTGAGAAGAGAGAGCTGACACATCTACTTGTAGGATGGTAACTTGGGTAAAGCTCAGCCTGGAAATTTTGAGAAATGTCACGAAACAGTCTTTGAATCACTAATCATTATCGTGGGAGAAAGAGGACAGTGGTGGAGTCAAGGAATCACGGATGAGTTACCTCGACTCCAGTCCCTGGGAAAACACTGCAGAAGTTCTTACATAATTGGTTCAATATTTGACCACTGAAGGACAAAGGAGTGATGAAAAACCACCCACATGACTTGTTGGGAACAATTCTCAACAAACCAGCCTAATTTTTGTCTCTGACCAGAAAGCTGGCTTTGGTGACTAAGGTTGCGGTGCACGCCTTAAGAGGGTATGGGGAACTTTGGGAGTCATTCACAGATGACTGGAGCTCCTCATGGTTCCCTGGCCCCATGGTGGGATGAGTCTGGTCTGAAGCCCAGGATGTATGATGAGGTCCCAGGGCGACATGAAGGTGTCAGATCCTGGTGGCTGACATCCTCCCACACCCAAGGACTTGGACAACCCAGCAGCCTCCACAGCAGCCCCAGCTTGCTGCCAATCATGCGACAGAGCTCCCATATGGGATTTGCTCTTGGCCTTTCCACAGACTATCTGCAACTCAAAGAGCCCCAGGCTGAGCATTTCTAGGGAAAAAACAGTCTTTAAGAAGACTTTCAGCACCATCCCATATGCAGACTTACATTCCCGACAACTTCCCCATAGCATGGGTGCACAATGTATCTAGTTGGTGCTCTGTGAGCAACCTGGTGTGGGGCAGACCATCTGTTGATGTGCTACGCACAGAAGGGCTGCAAGCACTGTGGAAGGCAGGATCAAAACTCAACCGATGACTTGAAGTGGAGGAATAGCCTGAAAAAAATGAGATAGCAGGCAGCAAGATAAGACTTGATCCTGGGAAATGCACATGTGGGGGAACTGCGAATGATCAGAAGGCACCAACACTTGGGGGGAAATAAAAAAGGAAGGAGTAGGGCTAAAACATAACTAATTAAATGAGAACCTATAGTAAAATGCTGGTTCAAAAGGACCAGTTTCTTTCTGGACCACATTATCTGTGATGAAAGGGAATAATTGCTCCTTGTCTCAGAGATGGAAAAGCCATAGCTGTCATACCATGCCCATACCTGCCACTGCACTTAAGGAAATTAGGAATGAACCAGATAAGAAGCACAGAGGAGAGGAAGGGGCACAACCAGATGATTAGAAAAGACAGTCTGAGGAGGAGCTTGGAGGAACTGGACTTGTTTGCTCCAGAAATGAAAAGCGTACAGGAACTCCAGTGCAGGCTGCTAGGGATGAGGACAAGCCATTGGTTTCCTTGTCCACTGCCACCTGGACAAGCAGAAATCTACATAATTTAGCATGTTGGAGAATACGCAGGGTACCAGAACACCTGGAACTGGCTAAGCGGTGGTGGGACTGTCTTTCTTGATAGTCAAACTTGTCATGGATGGACTGTTTGACCTGACCATAGAATGGGGAGAGGAGCTATGTAGCTTCCCAAAGGCTTCTCCGGTTCATCCAGTTCTCCATATCTATCACTTTATGAATTAATTTAGGTAGCCCTCTCAGAATGCTTCTTTCCTCAGGTCCAATGCAATGTCTTAACCACAAAACCAATCCTGTGCTATTTACTCTTCCATAAAGTGCAGTTTACTCTTCTGCAAATTATAGTGTCCCATTTAATCATTTAATACTCACTTGCTTTATTCAAAATGAGAGGGGAAAGGAAAAAAACAAAAGGATTTCCTGCAGATGCTTGTTCAGATTTCAAAATTAATTCCCTTCCACCATCATTGAGTTCATTTTCTGAGAAGCAGCTAGGCAGCAAATTTCAAAATTTCATTTACACAAGATGTTTGTTCCCACCCAGGTTGCAGTGTTATTTACCACACACATGAGATAAGAAGTAAATGATACATTTGTAGACACAAGAATCGTTTATCTGGTCAGGAAGCAAGAAAAGGAGTAGGTGAGGAGCACATGAGCAACACTAATGTCTCAGCTCAACAGGACCCACAAAAAATATTAATGATGAAACTGCTGAAATAAAGCATTCCT
>NW_010555717.1:7490-10471 GCF_000687285.1 Phaethon lepturus
CCCAGATAGCAAATACTTCTGGATTTGCAAATGGTTACAAGGAAAGTTCATTGCTTTCCATGAAAGGGAGAAAATGCCAGGCCCAGTAAAGCTTGTTTGAGGTATTATTCATGAGAAATTATATGCTGAGGACTAGTCAAAATCCAGCAGCAGCAAACAGGGGTCAGCAGTGAAAAACCCCAAATAGATCTGCAACAGTTTTTAAATTGTTTTGATGCATCCAGTTTATAGCCTGTTTTATTCATTAGCCCTGGTTGTCTGGGAAGTTCTCAAGGCAGGATCGAGGTTACTTCTGAAGATTTCAGAACCAACATTGCTCACAGTCTCAGCAGGGTTCAGCTTTGTAAATACAGCAAATTACATTTAGGGCTTTTGAACAGAAATAAAGAGGGAAACCCACAAGGACATTGCTCACTTTTCAAACTGTAGCTGCACTTTCAAGGCTGACCCCGTACTGTCATTTCAGGGCTCTTTGAGCAACCACTGGAAAATAAAAGAGCACTAAAAATAGCCAACACAGGCTCATTAGCTCTTTAATTACACATTGGTTTTCCTTTCACTCATCTACACTTGCAACTTTGACCTGTGATCTCACCATTGACATTGATCGGGGAATGCCAGGAGCTGCCTTAGGCTGGTGGACACTGGTATGATTCACTTCCAGCCCCTCTTCTTATCCCTCCCCACAGACTGGAAGAATGGATCCCCCCATGAAGCCCATGGTAAGACAAGCATCAAGGAAAGGAAAATGCAGGTAAAACAGGGTGGGAAGTGACAGTAACAGCCTCTGAAATGCTCAGAGCCTGTCCTGATACATGAAGTCCAGGTGCATCTTCAATAGGAGGCGTGTGTTAAAAAAGCAACCGTGAGTTCAGCTAAACAGACATCCATGAAGCTTAGGTTACAGCAGTGCCCACGTTACCAACTCTAGTTTTAAACCAAATTCAACAGGTATGGCTGAATTACATATCCGTAACAAATTCCATAATCCTGGACCACAGGATCGTCTACACAAAGCTGGCCCTCTAGACTCACCAAGGCAGGGAATGTGTGTAGGGTATTTCCTGCTACATCATTTAGACTTACTGACTGCACCAATCCTACTACACTAACTTGGGCTCAGGTTCTGGGAAGCTGTTGTCCCCAGTGGTCAATTGTCAGCATGGTCCTTAGCCTGGTTTTGGCTCAGAACAACCAGCATTTATCTTCCCAAACACAGTTCAAGAGCCAGCAAAGGCCAGGAGTTATTCCCAAGAGCAATGTGGATGCAGCCATCTTGGTTTGGACCTGTGTACGATAAGGGTGGGGAAGTACAAGATCTGCTGATCTTGCTACAGGCCTTGCATCTGCCACGAGTGGGCTATATCATGAGCAAGCTGAGCACCATGGCAGCCACAGGGCTCATCAGCTGCCTCTGGAGCAGCAAGAGGGACAGGCAACTCCAAAACCACCATTTGTCAATGTCACAAGGATTGTCCCCAAGGTTTGCAGCCTGGTTGGGCAGATCAGAGAGAAGAGGAGAAGTGTGAGTTATGCCCGTCAACCAAAGCAAAGAAGTGGTTGTGCCTTTTCTGTGGAGGGGCTCCTTCTTGTAAAAGTGTAGGAATGCACCTCCAGGCTCTGCTACCCAGGGACGCTTGGCAAAATGAGTCTGAATAAACCAAGTGCTTCCCTGCATGGGGAGGTTAGATCCAGCCTCATCGTTCCTTCGCTGGGGTATAACTGGAATTGCCTGAATCAAGACCTCTGTCAACCTACCAGCTTTTCTCTTGGCAGCACTGACACAGGAGCCTCCTGTTTGCCACCATTCCCCCCGTATCACAACTGCTTTTACAGCTGGACTTGATGATCTTAAAGGTCTTTTCCAACCTAAATGATTCTATGATCCTATGAAATGATTCTATGCTCCATTATGGTACTCATTGCTGCAGGACACTGTGGAAGGATGCAGGGGTTGAAAAGGGGTCTGACACATTGCTGAAGGACAGGTCCACCAGGTGCCATTAAACATAATGGTCCAGCTGCTGATTCCAGTTAGGATGTTCTTAAAGACATGATTATAGCAGATGGAGGGATGTGCAAAACAGAAAAGTCACTCCAGACTTGCCATGTGTCTTACACTTTGTCCTGCACATCAGCTTTTGGCCATGTGCTGGGCTAGGTAGACCTTCAATTTGATTTAACATGATCATTCTTCTTTACAAATGTTACTGAATGCAGGTTCATGGTGCTTTTTGTGGAGCCCAAAGAGAAAAACCAGTTGGTTTTCACAGCATATTTGGCTGCTCGAGTCCATGACTCTGCTCACTCTGCCCACAGATGCTCTGCCCCTGCTACATACCTCGATGGGGTGGCAAGCTGGGCTACCACAGCATCTATGATCTACAACAGGAACAATAAAACAGATGACTGAGTGATCTCACATTCTTGTGGCTTCCCAAGCAGCCAGGAAACACTCAGTACATGACATCGTTCAGGACATTCCTGTTTCGAACACTGCAAACTTTTTAATTTCCACATGCTCCTTGTAAAAGAGGAGCTGGGCTGGAGCTTTCATTTGTTCAATGAGCCAGGGAATGTCTCATGGCACACTTATCCCATAGACGCATTCAAATCCACATCTAGCACAAATGGCAGCACTAACAGTGCTTGTAAATACCATTGTTTACTTAGCATTCTCTGAAGCACTTGGGAAAGTGCTCTCCTTGAGAAGAAAATCTTCGCTTTAACTCAGCACTCAGGTCCCAGCTTGTTCTATGGAGAGAGAGAGAGATTTACAAACAGGTAAAATTCACATGCACACACGATCAGATGTTTTGTTAAGTTTTGGGCAAGGAGTTGGAAAAAAACAGAGCTTAATCTATTGAGGTGTACCTCTAATAAGCCCTGGAATAGAGTCTACCTTCCCAGTGGTACTTAGAAAGCAGGCATTGCCAGAGGTCAGGACAGGATCAGTGGTACCTAAGCCAGTCCTGTTGAAG
>NW_010555717.1:10502-19970 GCF_000687285.1 Phaethon lepturus
TTCTTCATGTCCAGTTGTGAATGCTCAGCTCCCATGCACATAACCTACCCAGTGGTGCCTTATCCACCAGGAGAAAGTTTCTCCTACTGTCTCACCTCATGCTCCTTTACAGCCTCAAGTCCATTTGTTCGCTTTTTCCTTACTGGGTTGTTTTCTAGACCATTTATCTTATCACAGTAAGATCTCTAAGCCACCCTTGTGCCAGGCATTGTATAATGCGTGGTCTTCAGTTAAACAATGATTTCATGGCCTGGCGCGCTTCTCTGTGAAGATGAAGGTGCTGGCGTCTGGTCCCTGCAACTCTACTCTTATTTGCCTGGTTTCAACCCAGACCAACTAGCCTTAGTTTCTAGACATGGTTTCAATCCAGGCCAACTAGCACTAAGCCAAGGCAGGTGCTGCTAAGAAGTTAACAGAGGTCATGAGTCAGTCCCAACATGCAGGTTGGGTATGACCATGTTGACCCTCACCATGGGTCCATGGGCATATATGCCTCAGCTCCTGTGAAAGAAGCTACTTCCAAACCTTCCTATCGAACCAAAGACTGGGCAAGTCTCCAGAAAATTCAGATTGAAAACCTGGTCTAGGTGGAGGCAACTGTTACCTACCTTGTGCTATAATGTGGCAGGAGCCTCCTCTGCAGTCAGATGAGGAACAGCACAAAAAGCACTCAGGTTGTAGACTGAGTTGAAGTTGTCCTCTCCAGAAGTTGTTAGTAGCAAGCTGGGGAAAAGGGAACTCGACAGACTGATGAAAGGGAACATGGAGCCTATTTTGTCAGAAGGATGTCCTGGGATGGGTATTGGGAGGAAAGATAACGGCGTAAAGCAATTTCTTCACTTGTTTTTTTCCCACCCTGCTACGTGAAAGAAATCTTTCCAGGATTGCTGGTCTGCTCTGGCCCTGGTGTGGGCTAAACTTCCTTGGCATTCTTCCCTTGGCATTTATTTCTGCCTCCCTTCCCACCATCAAACGTGTCCTGGCTGTTTTTTTCTTCCCCTAGGTCCCTTCACAGTTCCTCCCACTGTTCCAGGATATCTGCAGCCTCATCCCTGTATGCTACTCCACTTCTCTCCCTTCTCTTCCACATCCCAGCCTCAAAGACCACATTGCTAAAGCATTTGCCCGACGCTTGTGAGTCAGACTTTTCACTGTATGCAAAGAAGTGCAGGGATCTCATCACTTTTGAAGCATCTGGGGAGCTGAGAGCATGGAGGGTTAAGAAGAGATCTTTGCATCTCAGGACTGATTACCCAAGCCCAAGAGAGTGGTTTGGTGGCTCCCAACCCTCACCACATGCTGCAGCACACAGGCCATCATCCCTCTAGTCCTGGGGTAAGAGAGGAATGGTCCATCTCTGTTCTGCTAGAAGTGTCTTTCTGCGCTTGAAAGAACAGGTGAGGGTACAGCGGTTGGAAAGGGAAACGCCTTCACACAAACATAGGACAATGGTGTGAAAGTTTGTCTTGGATGCCATCCCCAACACAAGTCCTCCTGTGCTGAAAATCCCATCTCCTTCCTGGTGGGAAGCAGAGGAAGATGCTCCACAACAGCCAGTGTATGCTGCACTGACTTACCATTTACCAGAGTAAATGGTCTCCCTGTATGCCTCTCCTTAGAAGAAGCTGGCTTCTCCTGGAACATAGTGTTTCTGTCTGTGACCTATTTCCTCTGACTCTAAAGGACTCCAGCACACCTGGCAACCCCTTTTGGGAGAGCAATCTGTAAGACTCATTCTTCTCTCTTAGAGTCATGATGAAGGTGGACTCCAAGACTCCCCTCAACTCATGCCATCCTTCCAGATGGCAGCTGCCCCATCCTTTGGGGAGGAACAGATGCAATGTAGAAGGTGCCTGTCCTTGACTGGTTATCAGAGACATATTAATTACTCAGCTCAAAAAGGGTAAGTTGAGTCAGAATAAAGGAAGTTATCTGCGGTGAGTGCCCGTGCTCACCTGATTTTCTTCCAGATGCCTCTCAATAAGCCATGTGCTTTCTTCTCTGATGTCCTTTAGGTGTAACATTGAGGTTCACAGCCCCCACCCCCTTTCCCTTCCTTCTCCGTTCAATATTTCCCAGACCTGCCCTCCAAGTGAAGTTTGGCAGTGTCCTGAAATTCAGATCCAGCTCAGAGCATCTGGGAAGCAGAAGGATGTTTGGTTTGAGCTACTGTTGTGTGTGAGAGGCCTCTCTTCCCACTGTGTATTCTTTGATACACAATGAAATGCTGGAGCTTCACAGATGCGTAGGGCTAGCGCTGGAGTCCTGTCTGCTGCAGACTATGACAGATGTGGCAGAATGAGTTACTCTCCTTGTATCAAGGGAGTTTCTTAACATGAAGCTGATACCTTCTGGAAAAGGTCACAATTTTGGGACATCACTGTACAAGAAGTCCTCACTCCACCTCCCGGGGTCAGGTGTTTGACAACAGAACTGGTACCACAAAGAATTTTTATTTTTAATGGTCTGGGCAAGTTTGAAGAGGAACTTTCCCGGAGTCTGTCTGTACTGAGCTTTCATTCTGCTTTGAAATACGAGGGTGGAGAAGTTGCAGGTTCATATTCCCATATTCCTACAAAAACCATCTCCAGAGTGAAGAGAACAGCAGATTCTTGAGGGGAACAGCTATGTATTTCAGTCATGGGGAATATTATCTGCTTTTCCTGATAATATCCAGAAGCTATCATCAGAGATCAGCACCCCACTGGGCCTCTGCAATGAGTGTCCACTCCCCTTTGTTGTTAGCATGCCGTGCAGTCCGACAACTGGGCATCGTGTCCCACACTGGTTATGTCTATAGCAGTAAATTAAACAGCTCCTGGACAGGTTTATGAGCACACTCTTGAGTACAGTTTTGGACCAAGTCAGCTGGAAATGTCCCAAATAGTCCTTGGACTTGGCTCAAGAGTTAGAATACACCATTCCCAACAGGCGGTTTGGATGTTACCACGCTGCTCTGGAGGCTGAGGGAGTTTGGTAGCGTGGACCTGGCCAGATGGTGCCTTAGAGCCAAGGATGTAGTCAACATTTACCTCATGGTCACAAGCAGGTTTGCTCTCCATGCAACACCAGCCTCCAGTACCAATACAGAGGCCTCACAAGCAAGTTTCTCTCATCACAACTGGCACATCCTTGTTGCTCATAGGCAAGAGTTACCCATTGCGTGATAGACCGGTGTCTGAAGGAGGACAGCTTGCATAGCCCGCTTCATACTTCGGCTTTCTCTATAAAGGGATGGATCAAGGGGTCAATTCTCATTAATCGGCCTAAACATGTGTTTGGATTCTTCAGCGGGTTGGGAGAGGGACTCAGTAAGAGGCACAAACTGAAGCCAGAAAACTGAAGCAGAGAAACAAAAGCACAGCTCATTGGCAGCAATAGAGACGTGTCCCTCCATAAGTATGGTGGCTTTATGCACCATCCTGGGCAGGGACATGGAGCAGCAGGAGGTGACAAAGGAGGTGAAGGAAGAAAATCAGGAATAGGAGTTGAATTTGGGCGTTTGGTGGAGGAGACAGTCAATCCTTACTTACGGATTGAGTGAGTGGGGATGAGCAGACAGGACAGGTATCAGCCACTCAGTCCTTATGTGAGTAGACTCACCTGGGAGTCTCAGTGCGGGGACCACACCACTGCCAGAGGATGCAAACTGCTGCCCTTGCAGTGGTGCACGCAGGAGTCACGGTGTGGTTGTGCCATCAGCAGCAGACAGATTTCCAGCTGCATGGAAGTTTACTCTAACCCAGGACTCTCCTTACCCACTAGGTCTTCTACTCTCTCCGGCCACCTCATCCTGTGGGTCCTCAGGCACCTCACCCGGTGCCCATTTGTTTTTCCTGGAGCATCCTGCTAAAGACACGCTCTTGCTCTGGTTTAAAAGAAACTCAGGATTGCCGGGATCTGAAATGTTGCAGATCTGCTTTTGGTTTCATAGGCTCTGTGTCCAGTGTGGAGTAGAAAGGAAAGAATAAAAAGACACAGCACACTGCAAACATGTTATTAAAATGAACTGTTTATATTATCTCAGTTGAGTCAATACATTATAATGTATTAAAATGGAAAGGTACAAAATTGAAATAAATACTTTCTGATTCATGTATAAATCTTTTGTCAAGATGACATTTTGTTTGTTTCTTCATCAGTACATGTTTCAATAAAACATTTAAAATGACATTTAAAGTATCATTTAAAATATGGTTCATGGAAGAAAAGGTTGAAATCAAACAACTTTTGGCTTGTTTTGGCATGAGATCTTGACACAATCTGGGTTCCCCAAAACCACGTAAATGGTGGTAAAATATAAATGCTCAAACTTATTTAAAAAAATAAACAGGCTTTACAAAACCCTCTGATCCTTGACTTAGCCACTTTTCTGTATAGTCTGCACTTACGATATATACATTCATTATTGTCCAAGGGAAGACAGCCACTGACGTTCATTTAAAGAGCTTGGTGGAGAGGCCTAACAAACATTATGCAGCTGACTACAATTAACACGGTTTAAAAAATTCCTGACAGTACAAAAAACAGCTTGGAAATCAAAGCGTGCAAATGGGACGGGGAAGAGGCAAGTGCACAAGCCCAGATGTGATGCAAAGCTCTAGGCGTTGCAGCCAGGTCTAACAAAACAGCTTTTGCCAGGATAAGCCAGCTGGGCAGCTTCTCCTGCAAAGGTCTGCCGGCACGCACCTAACGTAGACCTGCAAATCCGCCTGTTTGCCGACACGGCTCCCCTGCAGCTCCCAGGGCTATTGGCACTCCCAGGAAAATCACCCCTTGGCACACAGGGACCTTCCGCAGAGACTCCCTTCGGGTTCGTCCTGACGGCAAGAGCTGCTCTGAGCAGAATGTACTGGTGTAAGCCTGGCCTGGGAGAGGAGGGTGATGTCTTCGATGAGAAACTGCAGTGCGGGAAGGGAGGAGGGGGGGTGTGAATGTGAGTTTGGGACCTTTGAGAAGAGGCAGTGGGGAATTCACTCCCAGGCAGCGGTTTTTATCAGGATCGTGGAGCAGGCTTTTTCATGTGCTTTAGTCTCAACGGTGTGCTTATTTCTTTGTCACCATAGCCATGGGCTGTTATGGTCCCTCTAACCTCTACAGTGTGCTTATCATTCTGGGGCAATGGAGAAGGCGCTGTGTGGAGCAGGATGTATGAGCATGGACTTCCCTGTTGGGTAATGGTGACTTTTTCCAAATTTCAGTATTCCAGGAACTTTTCAAGTTTCACCCAAAAGGGGAAAAGAAACACGGTTACATTAAAAATAGTATTAGAGAGGATCTTCCTGCCAACCTCTAGATAAAACGTCTCAATGCCTGGTACTGGTCTTGGGAGTTGTATCGCTGCTGGAAGTTAAACTGCACAAACCAAAGAGTGGATTTTCTTTTGTTTGATTGTTTTTAAGGCAGTAGAAGACTTTATCACCTCAGAAAGGATGTACAGCCCCATCCTGGCTCGGTTGAAGTGTAGGCAGGACTTGAGGTGGAGCTCCCTCTGCCAGCCCTCCTTGGTGCTCTCCAGGCTGATGGGGATTAACTCCTCTTGGGTACCTGGCTGTTTGCGTCCTGCAAGGGAGGACCTCTTGGCACAAACTGTTTGCAATGCTCAGAACATTGCTGCAGACGCAGGGCTCCCGTATCAAAGCCAAACCCATTGCAGAGCACCCTGTAAGGTTTGTGCCTGGTGGGCTAGAGGGTCAAGGGATGTGAAGGGTATTGTTTGGAAAATTTGTTTTCTCTCCCCCCCCAAAAAAAACCCCAGTGCATCACAGTTAAAACTTCTTGGAAAACGCCAGATTCAAGCCGTTCCTTGTTGAAAAATACCACAGCCATGGGGAAATAAAGGATGTGATTTGAGGCTCTTGGGTGTCGTCTTTGACATTTTCATTCAGTTTTCTTCATTTTCAGAACAGCTTTTCATTTCAAAATGCAAGGTAATTTACAAAAAAAAGGGGGATGCAAACACGAAAGATCAAAACAACCTCCCTCCAAGATACCAAAACTGTTTTTGTTGGCATATGCAATTGTTTTGCTTTTTTTTATTTTTGTTGTTATGTTTGCTGCTAGCCTTGAGGTTTCCATGTGCGCTGGAAAAAAAAATTCACAAAAGTTCTTAAGGGATGGAACAGTTCTTTCCTATCCAACTACCCTTGGCAGAAAAAATTGTTTCACTTTAGTTAAAGCTCTGCCTTTTTGTATTTTTGAGTTTGTGACTCAGTTTTCAAAAGAAAAGGAAGCAGAAGCTCTCTGAGTGCTGCTTTGCAGTGAGGGGAACCCACTCAAAGATGCTCCAAGAATTTCCATGTACCAGTGTGGGTGAAAAGAGATCATTTTTCCTGCTGTTAACCAAATTCATGTGGTGCACAAGAAGGGTCTTTTGTGGGCTCCTTTTCCACCTCTGGGAGGATAATTAGCACTTTTTTTTTCCCCCTACCATTTTGTTTCCTAATGCAATCTTCTGTCAGCTTTCAAAAGCCCACCTCAATGGAGATTCTGAGACTACTGCCTTTCTTGAAGGAAGTAGCAGAAATTCCTGTGCTTGGACAAAATGGTGTTGATTCTGTTAACCTTTCATTCTGGTTAAGACGAAGTATGGGATAAAAGAGCACCCTTCACTGACTATGGGGTACGCTAGGAACATGACAGGTTTTCCTCTCTTCCAGTGCCAGTTGCTGGGATTCATGTCATAAATCCTGTCTGCTAGAGCCCTAATCCATTGACCCAAGTGTGTATGGTCTCTGTGCATCAAGGCACTAAACTCCTAGCATAGCAGAGAAATTATTTAAACATTACTTTTCTTTGCACATCCTGTCAAATAGCAACCAGCAAACGTTTCCCTGGGTGTTCCTGTGGTGCTGTGGGACAGCCTGGGCTCTGTCACAGAAAGCACTGGCATCTCATATGCAGCCAAAACGTGCACTTGCATGATTCTCCAGTGAGGTTTTGCAATCCAAAGACTGAGTGTTCACGGTGGTTGTTGGAGGCTTGTGACAGTAGGGCAAAACCCCCTTTGTCCACAGTTGTGTCGGTAATTTCAGCTATCTCAGGAATAAGAGCAGAGCTTTCCATATCTCATCTCCTCCACGTGTCATATCCAGCCTTGCTTGCGGGAGATCTCTGTAAATGCCCCAAACCTTGGCATCAGATGAAAGCAATGAATAAAACTCATAACAATGTTGACTTCTGCCAACACTGGTGTCTCAAGAAAGAGTTTGTACAGGGAGTGCTAATGAGCAAATCTATGAATGGGGGGCATTGCTACCCCACCTTCCAGACAAGGATCTCAGTAACAGAGCCTCACAACACCCCTGTGAGGTAGATATTATTATACCTGGGTGGGTAAACTGAGGCACACATAGACAAAGTAGAGAGCAAGTGAGAGGAAAAGCGAAGACAAAGATCCAGGGATCCTTGATGCCAATCTGTTGCTCTGAGTAGCATTTCCTCTCTGAAGAAGATGACAACATGCCTGCCTGCTGGAAGGTCAGAAAGACAGACAAATGAGCTCCTGGGACAGTGTATCAACATTCATTTTCCTGGTTGACATCCAGGGTTTGGCTTTTTAAGGTCAAAAAAGGACACTGGGCGTAACACCAATGAAAGAGAGAATCTAGAAGAGGTAAGAAACCAAGTCAGGAGGGGGACACAACCAAAAGCACAACCAAAAGGTAGCTCCAAAGGGACTCTCCATGAGAACACCCTCAGCTGAACTTTGAAACTATGATGGAAAGACAGAAGGGATTTGCTTTCACAGATCCAGTGGCTTCCAGTGAACCTTCTACCTCCTCATCTCACAAGAAAGAAAGAGAGAAAGAAAGAAGGAAAGAGAGAAAAAGAAAAAGAATGAGAGACTAAGAGGGGGAGAAGAGAAAGAGTGAAAGAAAGAGCGAAAGAAAGAAAGAGCGAAAGAAAGAAAGAGTGAAAGAAAGAAAGAGCAAAAGAGCGGAAGGAAGGAAGGAAGGAAGGAAGGAAGAAAGAAAGAAAGGAAGGAAGGAAGGAAGGAAGGAAGGAAGGAAGGAAAAGAAAGAAAGAAGGAAAAAAAGAAAAGTGAGAAAGAGAAAGACTTCACTGTGAGGGTGGTGAGGCACTGGAACAGGTTGCCCAGAGAACTTGTGGATGCCCCATCCCTGGAAGGGTTCAAGGCCAGGTTGGACGGGGCTTTGAGCAACCTGATCTAGTGGAAGGTGTCCCTGCCCATGGCAGTGGGGTTGTAATTAGATGATCTTTAACATCCCTTCAAACTATTAACCATTCTATGATTCTATGGAAGAAGAAGAGAGAAAGAGAGAAAAAGAGAGAGAGGGAGGGAGGGAGGGAGAGGGGGAAGGAGGAAGGTAGAAAGAGAAAAGGAAAAAGGAAGAAAAAAGAAAAGGAAAGAAAAAACACACATAAAGCCATATAGTTTTCCCCATTTGCAATCCACCCCCGCTGGGATAGAGACAAAGGGAGTATTTTCCCTTCCAACATTCTGCAAAGTGCTGCTAGGCAGAGAAAATACAGGGCAGACTGTCCCATGCAGAAGGTTTTGGGGAGATAGCACCTGGAGCAACGTTTGCTACAATAAGTTGATTATTCTTTATTGCGTTGGAAATAAAACAGTCATGTAAAGTCCTGCATAAATCCACAGCTCTGGCCTGCAAAATCTCAGCCTCATCTTGACTTTGCTGAACATTTTCAGAGTTTAGGGCTTGAGGTTTTTTTATTTTTATGTTTATTTTATTTGGTTTCAAGGATGGAAATTAAAGCTGGTCATGAGATACGTTCTTATTAAGGGCAGGGAGGGGAAAGTCTGTCTATGAAGAGTGATTTTTCTCATGGGTTGCAAGTGAGGGCGAATGAAGCAGTGTGCCCAGCTTGTAAAGCAGTGTAGTATTTTTAAGAGGGTTTTTATCTAACCTCAGAACATCCTCCCACTGAGCAAATCAAAACTTGGTAGGCAGCTAGAAGATGAACATCCTTCTGGCAGCTGGTAGAAACTGTGCCATGCCCTTGGCTGGTGCATGTTAGAATAGCTCCAGTTATTTCTGTGGGACTCTGATAATTTACATCAGATGTATGGTCAATTGCTCACTTTAAAACGTTTTCATGCTGGCCTTGAGATAGGGGAGGAGGACTGACCATCAGAGGCTGACTCTCTGCAGGATGCTACTCTAAAAGCCATCTTCTCCTCAATGTATGTGGGGCCACAAAGAGGCAGATAGACCAAAGGCAAGGTGACACTACATGAACTTACTTCCAGATTGCATCTGTTGAGGGATAAGCTCTTTTCTAGCAGGGCACAGCTCCTTTTCCCAGACACACTGAAGATACAGAAAGCCAGCTTTGTAGAAGCAGAATGGTGACTATTAGGAAAGGCTCTTGCAAGGGATTGAATACTGATGTCCTCCATCTGAGGATGCTCTACCTACAACCTTGAGCGGTCTGAAATAATTGATCTCACAGCCTTTGA
Source organism: Phaethon lepturus (assembly GCF_000687285.1). Classification (NCBI taxonomy): domain Eukaryota; kingdom Metazoa; phylum Chordata; class Aves; order Phaethontiformes; family Phaethontidae; genus Phaethon; species Phaethon lepturus. The sequence continues at coordinate 19,948 of NW_010555717.1, forward strand.
AAGCAAAACTTGATTTCAGCAGG